>NW_015505979.1:20890-49191 GCF_001515645.1 Sinocyclocheilus grahami | reverse complement strand
AGAGAGAGAGAGAGAGAGAGAGAGACAGAGAGAGAGAGAGAGGGATCTCTCTCTCACTCTCTCTCCCTCTCTCTTGTACTTCATTAAACAATGTTTGGAAATTACTTTCCCATATTTCTCCGTTTTGTATAGCCAATTCTTCATGATCAGTTTTTTTCAGATTGTTCCAATTTTCCCAAAATTGGTTTGTGTTCACTGACTTCTCGATGATTGTCAGTTGTTTTTGGGTGTATTGTGCTTTTTTGGTTCTGAGCGTATGTTTGTATTGTTTTAGTGTTTCACTGTAAAGAAGGCGGAGCTCTGCATTATTGGGATCTTTGTGTTTCTGATTTGACAATGTTCTCAGTTTTTTGCGAATAGTTTGGCAGTCTTGATCAAACCAATTTTTGTCATTCTCTCTCTCTCTCTCGCTCTCTCTCTCTTTGTGCAGCAGCTTGAGTGAAAAGGTTTCTGATGCTTTTATGAAAAAGTGAAGCAAAAATTGCCCCATCAAAACAATTGATTCATGCTCATCACTCATCTTTTTATTTTCTCTTGAGATGATAATGCTTTATGGATTTGCACGGACAGGCAGATCAGGACACTTTCCACACTTCATTTTTATGATAAAGCTTGTACTTTGTGTTCCAAATGATGATTTTCTGTTTTTAATAATTTTTTGTATTTGTTTCTAGTTTGCTGAATGGTGTCTAGACTACGGGACCCACGGCTGCCGTATTCCTGACCGGCCTTATTCTCTTTTCGAAGGTAAATTGATCACGTCTCACTGATCAAATATCCTCAAATAGTGGTTTCCAGCCCGTTCTCATCATTAAAGATCTCTGCCCCTTTCTTCATTAGACGTAATCAGAGTCTGTCATTCTCTGTGGGGAAATAAGAGACACAGATCACTGTGGTTTTTACATTTTGTGTAGCTTAATTAAAACAGTTTATATTGTGTAACTACTGTATATAAACATTTTTTTTATATAATCCTTTATATACAAAGGTTTGGGGTTGGTAAATTAAAAAAATATATATTTTAGAGTCTCTTCTGTTCACCAAAGCTGCATTTATTTGATCAAAAATACAGTAAAAACAGTGAAATATTATTACAGTGTAAAACAGCTGTGTTCTGTGTGAATCTCTGTTAAACTGTAATGTATTTCTGTGATGCGCAGCTGTATTTTCAGCATCATTCCTCCAGTCTTCAGTGTCACATGATCTTCAGAAATCAGTATAATATGCTGATCTGCTGCTCGAGAAACATTTCTGATTATTATCAATGTTGAACACAGTCGTGCTGCACAATATTTCTGTGGAAACTGTGATGCATTTTATTTTTCAGGATTCACAGATGAACAGAAAGTTCAGTAACATCATAAATGTCTTTACTGTCACTTTTGATCAATTTAATGCATCCTTGATGAAAATAAATAATTTGTTTAAAAAAAAAAGAAAAAAAGAAATCCGACTGACCCCAATCTTTGGATTGTGGTAGTGTATTTTAATCTTCGAAAAATAAAAATAAATAAATAAAAACAGTTTGATAAGATAAAATCAAATCAAAATTCTAAGTTTTAAATGCATATTTCAGTGGTAAGATTGTAATTTTATTTGCAGCTAAAATGTATTAAAACATTTTATCTTTAAAGATTTATTTAAGCGATAATAGTAATGTGCATGAGTTTTGAGGTGTGGTTCTCTTGTGAGCAATGTGAGTTTGAATCTGGCTCGCAACATTTCCTAATCCTGTTTTACTTGTCCTTCTTAATCATCGGCTTGAAACTGTTCTCTAGTAAACGTCAAAAGGCCAAACATATTCAGCATGTGTGCTTCGACATATTCTGACATTTACCAGTTCTAATCCGGCTCGCGACATTTCCTGATTCCTCTCTGTCCTTATAATATTCTCCACTGTCGTCTGTCCTCAATAGGAGTCCACATTCACCGACAGCCGTAAACACTCAGCATCTATAGTGCTTTATCTGCTGCTTTACCTTGCTGTTGTCATGGCAACCCGCTTCCTGCACTCAGTCTCATTAAAAGTCACACTCTGATTGGTCGCTCGAGTCTGTAGTTAGTGGTCAGAGATGGTCCTGCATTACCCTCCTCAGCCCAACATGACTTCACAAACAAACTGCTGCATATTAAGCAGCATAATGCAGCTATTTTTCATTCTAATTCAGTTGGGCTTTTGGATGTGAAATGATAGTTCACGCAAAAATGAGAATGTGCTCACCCTCAGATCATCCCAGATTAGGATGAGTGTGTTTCTTCATCAGGTTTGTAGAAATGTAGCACTGCATCAGTGTCTCAGCAATGGATGCTCTGCAGTGAATGGGTGCCGTCAGAATGAGAGTCCAAACAGCTGATAAAAACATCACAATAATCCACAAGTAATCCACAGCACTCCAGTCCATCAGTTAACATCTGGAGAAGACAAAAGCTGAAACACATCCAGCATTAAGACGATTTTAACTAAAATACATAGAGTCCATAATCCATAATAACTCTTCCTCCAGTGAAAAAGTGCATCTGCTGTTGTCTCTCACATCAAAATTCAGCCACATATTAGTTTAGAGCTGTTTAAACACTGCTTGATCTGTGCAGATTTCTCTCCTGATTCACACCAGAACACTGACTCACTGGAGGAAGAGTTATTATGGATTATGGACTCATATTTGAGTTAAAAAGGTCTTAATGCTGGATTAGTTTCAGCTTTTGTCTTCTCCAGATGTTAACTGATGGACTGGAGTGCTGTGGATTACTTGTGGATTATTGTGATGTTTTTATCAGCTGTTTGGACTCTCATTCTGACGGCACCCATTCACTGCAGAGCATCCATTGCTGAGACACTGATGCAGTGCTACATTTCTACAAACTGAAATCTGATAGTATTGCGATATGAAAATCAAACCTAACCAGATTGTTGTTGTAGGTATGGCAGGAGCCATCCATTATCTCTCAGATGTCATCCAGCCTGAGGGTTCCTGCTTCCCTGCTTTTGAGCTTTGACCTGTGCGTCTGGAAGCATAGACTTTTACTCCTTTTTAGGAGCTTTACATGCTTTTACATGCTGGTGCAGTTACATCACTCTGGATGGACCCTTTAAAATGAAGAAAACATTTCTTCCTCCTCATGGATGCAAAAAACCCAACCTTCAGCCTATAATTTCAAAGAATGCCGCCTTGAGTTCGGTCGTCGTAGCTTGTAGTCTTTATCAGTATGTTGCCATTTTCTTTCGTATAATATTTTATGCTAAAATATGATTTTGTTTTGGTTTGTATCTTGTCTCTCACATCAACAGCGTTTCTTGCATCTGCATGCTTGTTGGTGAATAGCAGTGCCTCGATACGATTGTCTGTCGCGCACTGGAGTGTTTGTCCCATGTGACGCGGTTCACTCGTTGACGTCCCGTCTGTGTTGTCTTTGTCTTTGCATGAGGATGGCGACACGTGCTCATGTCAGAATGTGCCGGTGTACGTGTGTCTTTAGGTAAATTTATCCAGCTTCCAACATGGTGTGGTTGTCAAGTATGTACTGTGCGTATGTCAGTGTTTCGTTCCATTGGTTCATTGGCGCTCTTGATAAAAGAAAGAATCCATTATACCTGAATGAATGACCTGCTCTGGTAAATATTGTTTCCTCAGGCAAAATGTGTTATGAATGTCACAATAAACTGGGCTTTTTCTGAACTGCTGTACTCCAACCTGTCATTCACCTGATGTACGAGTCTTCTCAAATCTGCAAAGAAACGACAGCATTTGAAATGAAACCACCTGCAATCCTGTGCCATCAGGTAGGTTGTACTGTAAAGTATGTCAGATCGCAGTAGTCTGCTGGACTTCACAGCCTTGCAGTCAGAACTGACCTGACAACATCTGCTTTCAGTCTGTTTTCTGTTGATGTGTGAATAAAACACTAAACATTAGGTTGTGCTTTGTTACATCTGATATAAAACCTAGTCTCAACCTCTCAAATTATGTCTTAAGTTGATTATTCTGAGCCCATTGGCAGATATCGTGCTTATTTTTAAATAAGTTCACTTCATTTAATTTCTCAGAAAACTTAACTTATGTTAGTTCTGCATCTATCGTGATTTCAGTTGCATTTTAGACACTTTTTTTTTATTTGGCAGTGTGATCTGAAGGTAAAAGTTATTTCCATATTCTAGTTAAGCTATTTTATTTGTATTTTAAAACTTGTTCAAAGTTCTACTTTCGAACTTTGAAGTGTTGCTGGTAACTCATGATGTTACATTTAGATAACATTTTGACATATTGTGTTCCCTTCAATTTATTCTGTAAGTTTTCTTCTTTAAAAGGTCTTTAAAAAGTGTTAAATGTACTTTCATAAAGCGTGCAGAAGCCCTGATCGCTGCAGTGCAGTCACACCATGTCTCCATACTTAATGTACTAGGGATGGGCGATATGGACTTAAAGGGTTAGTTCACCCAAAAATGAAAAATTAGGCTGCGTTTTACTCACCCCAGAGCCATCCTAGGTGTATACGACTTTCTTCTTTCAGACGAATCCAGTCAGAGTTATATTAAAATTGTCTTTGATCTTTCAAGCTGTTTCATGGCACTCAGCGGGTGTTGCATGCATCAGTCCAAAAGAAGTTAAGTAAAAAGTGCCCATCCATTAAAAAAAAGTGTCTCACACGGCTCCGGGGGGTGAACAAAGGCCTCCTGTAGCAAATCAATGTGTTTTTGTAAGAAAAATATCCATATTCAGAACGTAATAATCACTTTAATCTAGCTTGCGCTCACTGCAGTAAACGGAAGCAGCTCCAGGACGGATGACGTATGAGTTCGGCTTATATCGAAATCCTCCCACATTTGTCTTTACAAATCCTTGTTTTGTGCTTCTAATTGGTGACCGGTGTTTTGTTTTGCTTTCTCTGCTGTGCTTCAGCATTCGTCACTTCTCACCAGAGCTCACGCTACGCCTGGGTCCTACGTCATCCGCTGGACGTCTCTCTCTCGTGAACGACAGTCAGCGGAAGCTAGAGATTACGGTTTATAGAGTTTTAAATATGGATATTTTTCTTACACAAATGCATCGAATGACTTCAGAAGGCCTTTATTCACCCCCAGAGCCATGAGGAGCACTTTTAATGATGGATGGATGCACTTTATTTGGGCTTCAAAATCTCAACACCCATTCACTGCCATTATAAAGCTTGGAAGAGCCAGGACATTTTTTCATATAACTCCGATTTGATTCGTCTGAAAGAAGAAAGTCATACACACCTAGGATGGCTCGAGGCTGAATAAATCGTGGAGAAATTTTCATTTTTGGCTGAACTGTGCCTTTAATGAAGAGAGAACGCAATGAAAAAGGAGCATTGTGTAAAGGTTGTCTGTCTATTTCTTGACCTTATTCTGTGTGGAATAAGCCTGCAGTAATGTGAGACGAGGTCACGGGCTGCGTGGTCGTTGTGTAATTGTGTTCAGTGTTGAGTGGGCGCAGAGACGGACCGCAACGAGTTCAGCTTCAGAGCGTCATGATGAACACTCGCTCTCTGAGATCGGTTGGGTTAGTAACTATTCAGACCCATTATTTAAGCGTGCACAAACACACATATATAAAATGTAAATTAGCTTATTATAGTGCCACCCAGTACATCCATCTCTATAAAACCATATTGGGTCAATTCAGGTTAATTGGGATATTTGTTTCCCCCAGTCTTCTGAGCGGCATAAAGGCTCCCACTTCACCTGAATTCACATCTAGTAAGTATATATATATATATGTATGTGTGTGTGTGTGTGTGTAAATGTGTAACATCCCAATCCTTGGATCCAGTATGTTCATGAATAATCAGAGATTGTCCTGACAGAACCGTTAATGGTTTGGCAGATATGATGAGCCAATGAGAAGTTTGGGTTTGGTTCATATTGGCTCATAGAACACACACTTTTTCACAAGTATTTGGTACATGCCTTTTCCCAGTAAGGATTTAAATATATATATTCAGATTCAGAATTATAAACTATGAACCAAATTTGAAAAAGAAAGAAACAAACCAACAAACAAAGCTTATGAAATCTGCAAAAACAAAGGGGGAAAAAATGAAACTACTCATCATGTGAAACATTGAATGTGAACACTTTTTTTTTAATTCTGGTTATTCTGGACAGGTAATTCTGTCAAATCAACCAAATTTCAGTTTAAATTCAAATCAAACTTCCCCAGCTCAAATTTTTTATTTTGTAAATAATATTTCTGAAGAAAGATAAACATGTATAGTTTTGAAAGCCAAAACATTAAATGTCATGGATGAATATTTACTGAGTAATCCACTGTTTTGTAGAGGGAGATCAAAGTGACGATTTTCACTTGAGATTCAGAGCCAAATTACAGGGGTGTAAAAATGACTTCAGAAAGATGGCAGCATGTTATTAATGCTACACAGAGATTGGTAGCTCTATTAGAAAACAATGCTGACTTTTGCAATCTTTGTCACATTATACGTCAGTGGTGGTGATCATTCAAAAACGGGGAAAGAGCACTTTTCAAGTTTTTCTCCAAAGTTTGCATGCCTACAACTCAAGATTTAAAAATATCTTAATGCCCTTTTAGATATAGGGTCTTAAAGTGCCTCTATTATGCCATTTTTAAAGTTCATAATATTGTTTTGGGAGTTTCCTACAATAGCTCATCAATTGGCTCCAAATAGCCAATGCGTTTAATATCACCTCGTTTTCCAGTGATTCTTAAATGATTCGTTTGAAGCAGTTTCTTTAAACCCGGCCTTTCTGTGAGCCTGCTCTGCTCTGATTGGTCAGACGGCCTCCAGCATGTTATTAATGCTACACAGAGATTGGTAGCTCTATTAGAAAACAATGCTGACTTTTGCAATCTTTGTCACATTATACGTCAGTGGTGGTGATCATTCAAAAACGGGGAAAGAGCACTTTTCAAGTTTTTCTCCAAAGTTTGCATGCCTACAACTCAAGATTTAAAAATATCTTAATGCCCTTTTAGATATAGGGTCTTAAAGTGCCTCTATTATGCCATTTTTAAAGTTCATAATATTGTTTTGGGAGTTTCCTACAATAGCTCATCAATTGGCTCCAAATAGCCAATGCATTTAATATCACCTCGTTTTCCAGTGATTCTTAAATGATTCGTTTGAAGCAGTTTCTTTAAACCCGGCCTTTCTGTGAGCCTGCTCTGCTCTGATTGGTCAGACGGCCTCGTCTGTTGTGATTGGTTTACTGCGTACAGCGCGTGTCGGAAACGATACACCCATTGCCATAGTTCCGTATCTTGAACGCTGGATAGAAATGATAAGCATCTATTATTTATCATAATTACAGGTTGTGATTCAGTGGAGCCAGATGATCCAAATAAACTAGATACTGATTGATCTTTCAAGAGCAGGCGTTTGTGAATCCCGCATTGAACTCCCTGAGATTAGAGAAGCAGTCGTCAGTAAAATGCAAACACTAAAAAAAGATTGGGGTTGTACTGCTGTGTACATACAGTGGAAAAAAAATTATTATATGTGGCAAATATGCCACATAGCAGTAGATAGGCTACTACTTGATCTATGATTACACTTCACATGTTATAACAATAAAACAAGCAAAAGAAATTCTAATAATGAATCCAGGTGAGGTTTATTGATGTGAATAGAGTGTGTGGCGCAGTCGTCAGTAAAATGCAAACACTAAAAAAAGATTGGGGTTGTACTGCTGTGTACATACAGTGGAACATTTTTTTTTTTAAATTTTAACCACTGATTCTTTGTTGCCTCATCTTTCGGAAGTGAAAATAAAAATAATTTACTCTCACAGCGTAGAGCACAGCGTCTTCTCGACATGATGATAACCACATGAACAAGCTACAGTGTTTGTGGGCAGGGTCAAGTTGTTCACGGCCGGCCAACGTAGAATATAGGCGGGCATTATGCAAATGTGTTACCTGTGATGTGTAGCCGTCACGGAAGTGGGATTCGAATTCGAATACTGAGACTCGTTTAGGCTGTTCAGAGTCGAGTCTTTCTCTTGGGAGACAGTAACTTTATTTATCTGCACTTTCGGCTTTACAACTTTGCAGATCGTTTACATTCACAGACAGCTACATCACACACTGCACGAAAGGCAATATTCAAAATGGCATAATAGGGGCTGTTTAATAAAGTTTTCTGTCGTAATCTTCATTTTCGAGGCCCTGTGTAGTTCAGTCCCAGAGATGTGTGGATCTCAATGTGACTCCATGTCCAATTAATTGAATATTATCCATTTTCAATGGATGAAAACCAAATGCTGGTCACTTTGTATACAACTGATACTTACTGTATTTACAGAACAATGTCTGAAGAATAAGTAATGTTGCTCTCTATCAAAACAATTGCACAGAATATACGTCTACATGCCAAAAATAAAAATCATTTTTCTGAAGTATTAAAGATATATTTTAAGTTTGAGGTACTATCAGTGATTCTGCCAAATATGCCACATAGCAGTAGATAGGCTACTACTTGATCTATGATTACACTTCACATGTTATAACAATAAAACAAGCAAAAGAAATTCTAATAATGAATCCAGGTGAGGTTTATTGATGTGAATAGAGTGTGTGGTGAGAGCAGCCACACTTCAGGCGTGGGATTTGTTTCTAACATGTAGTTATGATACTGCATATCTGAACTCTTGGTAGCTTCAGAAGCGGTTAAAATGAACAAAACCCTTTCTTTCAAATATTCCTGAAACTGATATAAACAAATATAGAATCTTGTGAATAGACTACTGAGACCAAGGTAATGAATGTTTAGCATTTGACAGAGGGCAACGACCTACAATACTAGTTTCAACATTTGCTCTTCAGTCATTCCTCTTTAAAAGAAAAGAAGAATCATCTGTATGCAAAGTGACCCACATTTGGTTTTAGACCACTGAAAATGTGTACAATTTACTTCTGGAGCCGTATTGAGATTCTAATGTCACTGGAATCTTTCTGAAGTCATTTTTACACCCCTGTAATCTGGCTCTGAATCTCAAATAATGGCAGTCATCACAGGAATAAATTACATTTTAAAATGTATTACAACACAGTTATTTAATATTGTGAAATAATACAATAATATTACGTTTTTACTGTATTTTTGAACAAATAAATGCAGCCTTGTTGAGCAGTAGAGACTTCAAGAAAAAATCTTACTAACCCCAAACTTTTGAACGGTAATGTATATTCTAATTGTGTTTATTTATTTATTTTAGCCAATTAAATAAATAAATAGGTCTACAAACAAATTCACTCAGAAATCGCTAGTTAACTTCACAAACAACTACAAAGAAACTGCAAGTAACGCATTGAATTAAATGTGAAATTTTGAAGTAGAAAAAAATGAAATGCCATTTTCTTGTAAAATGTACTACAATAATCTTTGTAACAAATTGAATTTGCAATGCTTCTTGGATGTGAACTCTCAATTGCAGAGCTCTTTTGGTTGCAATTTTTTAATGCTAGGGGGCGCTATAAAAAAAACCCCTCACAAACGTGGTAAAGTAAGTTGAAATGTGCCACTGCAGGACAATATCGCTTGTCAGTTGTGGTCGTTTTCTCCCTTTTTATCATCAAATAATTTCCCTTTTTGAATATATTAGCATATTGTGATTACATTTCAACACAAAATGATTGTGTGCGACGTGTACTTTCTAAAAAAAGCTCCAAGATGAATCATCTGCTGGAGAACCTGGTTCTCCAAGACTTGAGTTTGGATTTTAGCAACCCAGAAAAGCTGTCTTAAAGAACCTAAACAGTTGAATGCATTTGATGTAATGCTAATTCTGGAGGCTAGTTCCAGTAAAATGCTGGGACTGTGCAAGTAAACACTTACAGAGAGAGAGCTGTCCAATACCTGAACAAACAACAAACACAGAGAAAAGAGACGCGCAATGTGGTGAACACCTGTGGGAGGTGTAGCAAAAGTCTCAAACAGAAGGAACTTTATTATTGGAGTGGATGGTTTTCTGACATCGAGAGCGGTTCACTGGTTGCTGGTGTGCCAGTGACGCTGTAATTTGAACATCTCTGCAACCACGAGTTCATGAAAATAAAACAAAACACCATCTGATCTTAAGTTAAAAAAACTCTAACATCAGCAAATGGACTCAGTCTGTCTTTGCATAGATCAACTTCAAGCAGATGAAAAAGAAACCATGAACAATGTAAGCACTACAACAAAACACTTTTTTTTTCTTAAAGAACCTAAACAGTTGAATGCATTTGATGTAATGCTAATTCTGGAGGCTAGTTCCAGTAAAATGCTGGGACTGTGCAAGTAAACACTTACAGAGAGAGAGCTGTCCAATACCTGAACAAACAACAAACACAGAGAAAAGAGACGCGCAATGTGGTGAACACCTGTGGGAGGTGTAGCAAAAGTCTCAAACAGAAGGAACTTTATTATTGGAGTGGATGGTTTTCTGACATCGAGAGCGGTTCACTGGTTGCTGGTGTGCCAGTGACGCTGTAATTTGAACATCTCTGCAACCACGAGTTCATGAAAATAAAACAAAACACCATCTGATCTTAAGTTAAAAAAAACTCTAACATCAGCAAATGGACTCAGTCTGTCTTTGCATAGATCAACTTCAAGCAGATGAAAAAGAAACCATGAACAATGTAAGCACTACAACAAAACACTTTTTTTTAATGTACTTGAAATATACCCGAACCTATTGATGCTGGCTAATGTTCAAGTTAATAATAGGTTTATAATGGGGACTGCTGGGATAAATGTGTAAATTATGTAATTAATGTACATTAATACCCAGTCTGTGGAGCGTTCAGTCCTGATCCCAAAGCTACATTCTGTTCAGTCACGACATCAAGAATAGAAACCAGCCAGCATTCAGTAGATTAATCAAGACTCAAATATGCAAAATACGTAACTTTAAAGTCAGTTTTTTTCCACAATCTGCACCAAACAAATCACATGTTGAATTAATATTAAGCACTCTTAAATAAAAACATCAGGACCACATTGAAATTTCCTTTCTAGGTTTCTAGAAATGTTCTCCAAATCAGTCTAATTTGATAGACTTAACCATTGTCTTAAAAAATGTAGGGATGCACTGATATGAAAATTTTGGCCGATAACCGATAATTCTTTAAATATGAAAGCTGATAACCGATATGTTGGCTGATAAATCTAAATCCAAATTTTTATATAATTTTTGAGAGCCTGATTACCAAAAAAGTCTCACCATTAAAAGCTAAAGCTGATCACCGGCAAACTGAAGCGCTCTATTAACACTCTATTGGCTCAACCAAACGCATTATGAGATAAATCAGATTTATATGCATAAAATAAACACAATATTACAACGTACAATTGCACAAAAGGCTGTAAATGCACAAGCAAATTTAACTGTGCTTTTCATGAAGGTGTAGCTCCGTTGTGGATGCGCTCTTCCCGTAACAACACGTTAAAACACGGGCGAAAAAGATTCCATAGCATTATTTTACAGTAGCTAATGATCTCATTATAATATGACAGACTTGCCCTGCACATGTTGCAGTTCACTGTATTTTAATTTTCAAAGTGATTCCAATAATATTTCAAGTAATTAAAGACCACGGGGAACAGTGCGCATATGAAGCGTCTCTGAAGGAAATAATGCATTATTTATCAGCTCTAAGATATCGGCCAAATTCTCTTATCGGTTCGATAATAATAACAGAAAAATTTACATTTATCGGCCGATACCGATATGGTGGCCGATATATCGTGCATCCCTAAAAAAAGGTATATGTTGATGAATGTTATGAAGAACATGTCTAGGTCATATTTCACCTCAAAAACATATTTTCTTTATTTTAAATGCTAATTAAGCACATTTGCCCAAATTATTCTTACAGTGCTTAATTAATGTGCCGAATTGTCATCCAAAAAAAAGGTTCATTAATTGTCCTAAAATATGCTTGATTTGATGCAAATTATAATTTCTAATTTTTAATTTCATTTAATTCATGGTTTAAATGTGACGATAATTTGCTGCATTCTTAGTGTAAAACAATGATTTAGCAAGCAAAAAGTTTAACCAGTGATGGCATTGCAAATGCAGCTGTTTGCTTCACATTTAATCCTTTTCCATGCTAATAAAGTGGCTTGAACGAATTAGAATCACTCCCTCCAAATAACACTGTATTACTCATCGGGGTGAATCCTTCTTGTTCATCTGCACATATTTCAATGGTAATTGTAGTCCAATAATTCATTTACACAGAGGGCCGTTATCAGGAGTGAACGCCAACGAAACGAGACATTTAACCCAAAACGAGCTTTTGCAGTTTTCCGACCCATCCACAAAAACAAGGCTCTATGGGTGTAATGAAGCGGAAAAGATGTGAATAAATCTCCCTATCACTGGCTGTGAACGGTGAACATGGCTTCAATAGACTCACTCCAGAGAGATCATCATCTCTTTCAAATGAATACCCATAGAACAGTTTCCTGACCCATTCAAACACTGCGATTGGACCAAAAGGACAATTTCCTGTTTGTATGGAATCCGTTTCCGCCACTGAATAAAACATAAAAATGTAATTGTAACTTTTTTATCTCACAGTTCTGACTCGCGATTAAGACTTTTTCTTTGAATTGTGTGGTATGAACTGAGTTAAGACAGAACTGAGGCAAATAAACTTGCAATTGTGAAGTCAGATATACAAGATGTAAACTCACGATTGCGAGAAAAATGTAGAATTATGAGATTTAAGTCACGATTACCTTTTTATTATTTCTTTCTCGCAATTCTGACTTTTTTCCCTCAGAATTGTTAGATATAAACTTGCAATTGTGAGTTATAAATATTATAGTATTTTCTTACAATTGCGAGTTTCCTTATAACTCGCAATTGCGTGTTAAAGTCAGAATTGCGAGATATAACCTCACAATTCTGACTTTTCTGACAATTGACAGAAAACTTTTTTCTCGCAATTGAGTTTACATCTCACAATTCTGACTTGCAAACTCTCAATTGCGAGAAACAGTTTGGCGAGATAGTCACGATGACCTTTTTAAAGATTATTTAAAGAATTTTTTTCTAAGAATCGTTCGATAAACTTTCACGTTAAAAAGTTCAGTTCTGAGAAAAAAAAGACAATTGAAATATTGTTTTCTTACAATTGCGAGTTTCTTGAAGTCAGAAAAAAGTCAGAATTGCGAGATAAAAGTCACAATTACCTTTTTAATTTTGATTCAGTGGTGTTTGGGAGGCTCATCAATATTGCATGATATTCACTGGCTGCAATATGATAAAACGCATGATCTGAGATCAGAATCTGTCTGTTAGGATTCTGATGGACGAGCGACTGGATGGATGTCATGTGTTTTCCACAGCATCTCGTCCTGTTCTCCAGAAAGTCAACGGGTTGCTTCCACCTTGTCGAGGTCCACTTCAGCCCGTCGAGTCGCTTTTTAAAGAAAGGGGAAACTCTCAGTATCTTCTGTGCTTCATGTCCTGACAGTTTCTTCAAAGCTCTGTCAGCTAGAGAAGTCCGATTGAAATCCCGCATCCCATCAGGAGGTTTGTTCTCTTCGCCTGTCAAACGATAACACAACAGACTGGGAACAGGCAAGAAAGAGGCGTCCTGAAAACAAGCAAATAAAAAAAGAGAGTTCCTGGAGACGGTGGTGTCTCATTGTGAGGATTGGCTGTGGCTCTTCTTCTCGGCGTTCTTGAAGACCTGCTCGTAGGAGGGAGGCGGGTGGCTGCAGTAGGAGGGCGGTGGAGGGTACGAGCTCAGCATGTGTGCTGGAGCCGGCTGACCTGGGTAGGCAGGGGTCAGGGTCGTCGTCATGGCGCCGCAGGGGTCACCGTAGCCTTGCATGCCCGGTTGCTGAGAGACTGTTGGAGAAAGATTGAATGAAATCATGGGTGCTTCTCAATTCTTATTTGTGCATCCTCGCTTTCTTTCCTCGCGTCTTAGCTCCACCCCTTCAGGAAGCGAGGGAAGGACGCAAGGAAACGACTCGAGGATAGAGGAACTGAATCAAGTGAAATTATATATCCTCGCTCACTCCCTTTCAAAGCGGCATCAGCTGCGCTAAAGGGATCTGCCCTTATGTTGTTAAAGTTTGTTATTTAAGACATTCATAATACATATTAATAAAGAAAGATGCCCTGTTTGAAATATATGACATGCATGGTTTATTTAAACTGCAAAGGTAAAATATGATGCGACTTGGCAAAGCTGCCATCCTACTGTGAGACACTTAAAAAAAATTCTAATAGTTTTTTTCTACACCACAGCAGCATTTAAACCAATCAAAGTGGAAAAGTATAATTTATAATTTGATAAATTACAAAAACAATGTATAATTTACATAAAACATTCTATATTTTTTTTATATTTTAATAAATTTAATACACAAAGATTATATATATGTTTATGTATTTTAATACATTTATTAAAACACACATACACACTCACACACCCCTGTGTGTTTTTTATAGTTTGTTGTTTAACAGTCACTTTTTTCCCCAAAAACTTGGACTCTCTCTGCTCCTGTACGGAATGAGCTTCCACCCAGCGCTATTTCAGTGTTAATGATACTATTATAGCTGTTATTTTTATATTTAGTTTTTGTTTTAATGTTAAAGTTTCAGTAATGTAGTTGTTTTTGTAATTTTTAGTATTTTTTTACATGTGTATGTAGTTTTATTAATTTCTGTTTCAGTTTTAGCTGTAATTGTTTTAGCACGAGTTAGCTCTGCTTTAGCTTGTTTACTAAAGCCTGGCATGTATACGGTGAATATTGTTGGCTCTGACAAATTGCTTGCGAGGTTCCTCATCTGTAAGTTGCTTTGGTTAAAGGGTTAGTTCACCCAAAAATGAAAATTAGCCCATAAATTACTCACCCTCAAAGCATCCTAGGTGTATATGACTTTCTTCTTTCAGACGAATCCAGTCGGAGTTATATAAAAAATTGTCTTTGATCTTTCAAGCTGTTTCATGGCACTCAGCAGGTGTTGCATGCATCAGTCCAAAAGAAGTGAAATAAAAAGCGCCCATCCATAAAAAAAAGTGTCTCACACTTTAATGTAGCTTGTGCCATCAGTTGTACACAGAAGCAGCTCCGGGCGGATGACGTATGAGGTCAGCGCTGCGCATGCGCCGTGAGTCTCGTGAAAACCAACGTTAGTTAACCGGAGCAAAGGAAGCAAAGTTTCCTTACTTTAGCAAAGGAACACCAGTCTCCTCTTGGCTTATATCCAAATCCTCCGACATTCTTCTTTACAAATCCTTGTTTTGTACTTTTAATAAGTGACCGTTGTTTTGTTTTGATCTCTCCGCTGACCTCATTCGTCATCCGCCCGGAGCTGCTTCTGTGTACAACAGTGAGCGCAAGCTACATTACAGTAAACTACATTAAAGTGATTATTACGTTTTGAATATGGATATTTTTCTTAGTAAAACGCATCGATTCGCTACAGGAGGCCTTTGTTCACCCCCCGGAGCCATGAGAGACACTTTTTTTTATGGATGGGCGCTTTTTACTTAACTTCTTTTGGACTGATGCATGCAACACCCGCTGAGTGCCATTAAACAGCTTGAAAGATCAAAGACAATTTTTTATATAACTCCGACTGGATTCATCTGAAAGAAAGACAGTCATATGACTAGGATGACTTGAGGGTGAGTAATTTATGGGCTAATTTTCATTTTTGGGTGAACTAACCCTTAAAAGCATGCAACTTACAGATGAGGAACCTCGCAAGCAATTTGTCAGAGCCAACAATATTCACCGTATACATGCCAGGCTTTAGTAAACAAGCTAAAGCAGAGCTAACTCGTGCTAAAACAATTACAGCTAAAACTGAAACAGAAATTAATAAAACTACATACACATGTAAAAAAATACTAAAAATTACAAAAACAACTACATTACTGAAACTTTAACATTAAAACAAAAACTAAATATAAAAATAACAGCTATAATAGTATCATTAACACTGAAATAGCGCTGGGTGGAAGCTCATTCCGTACAGGAGCAGAGAGAGTCCAAGTTTTTGGGGAAAAAAGTGACTGTTAAACAACAAACTATAAAAAACACACAGGGGTGTGTGTGAGTGTGTGTGTGTGTTTTAATAAATGTATTAAAATACATAAACATATATATAATCTTTGTGTATTAAATTTATTAAAATATAAAAAAAATATAGAATGTTTTATGTAAATTATACATTGTTTTTGTAATTTATCAAATTATAAATTATACTTTTCCACTTTGATTGGTTTAAATGCTGCTGTGGTGTAGAAAAAAACTATTAGAATTTTTTTTAAGTGTCTCACAGTAGGATGGCAGCTTTGCCAAGTCGCATCATATTTTACCTTTGCAGTTTAAATAAACCATGCATGTCATATATTTCAAACAGGGCATCTTTCTTTATTAATATGTATTATGAATGTCTTAAATAACAAACTTTAACAACATAAGGGCAGATCCCTTTAGCGCAGCTGATGCCGCTTTGAAAGGGAGTGAGCGAGGATATATAATTTCACTTGATTCAGTTCCTCTATCCTCGAGTCGTTTCCTTGCGTCCTTCCCTCGCTTCCTGAAGGGGTGGAGCTAAGACGCGAGGAAAGAAAGCGAGGATGCACAAATAAGAATTGAGAAGCACCCATGATTTCATTCAATCTTTCTCCAACAGTCTCTCAGCAACCGGGCATGCAAGGCTACGGTGACCCCTGCGGCGCCATGACGACGACCCTGACCCCTGCCTACCCGGGTCAGCCGGCTCCAGCACACATGCTGAGCTCGTACCCTCCACCGCCCTCCTACTGCAGCCACCCGCCTCCCTCCTACGAGCAGGTCTTCAAGAACGCCGAGAAGAAGAGCCACAGCCAATCCTCACAATGAGACACCACCGTCTCCAGGAACTCTCTTTTTTTATTTGCTTGTTTTCAGGACGCCTCTTTCTTGCCTGTTCCCAGTCTGTTGTGTTATCGTTTGACAGGCGAAGAGAACAAACCTCCTGATGGGATGCGGGATTTCAATCGGACTTCTCTAGCTGACAGAGCTTTGAAGAAACTGTCAGGACATGAAGCACAGAAGATACTGAGAGTTTCCCCTTTCTTTAAAAAGCGACTCGACGGGCTGAAGTGGACCTCGACAAGGTGGAAGCAACCCGTTGACTTTCTGGAGAACAGGACGAGATGCTGTGGAAAACACATGACATCCATCCAGTCGCTCGTCCATCAGAATCCTAACAGACAGCGATTCTGATCTCAGATCATGCGTTTTATCATATTGCAGCCAGTGAATATCATGCAATATTGATGAGCCTCCCAAACACCACTGAATCAAAATTAAACTACATTAAAGTGATTATTACGTTTTGAATATGGATATTTTTCTTAGTAAAACGCATCGATTCGCTACAGGAGGCCTTTGTTCACCCCCCGGAGCCATGAGAGACACTTTTTTTTATGGATGGGCGCTTTTTACTTAACTTCTTTTGGACTGATGCATGCAACACCCGCTGAGTGCCATTAAACAGCTTGAAAGATCAAAGACAATTTTTTATATAACTCCGACTGGATTCATCTGAAAGAAAGACAGTCATATGACTAGGATGACTTGAGGGTGAGTAATTTATGGGCTAATTTTCATTTTTGGGTGAACTAACCCTTAAAAGCATCTGCTAAATTACATATAAATATATTTGAAATTTCTTTAATATACACTACTATTCAAAAGTTTGGAGTTGGTAATATTTTTTATATATTTAATATTTTCTGAAAAGAGTCTTTAGTCATTTATTTGATCTAAAATACAGTAATATGAAATATTTTTATTGTAGAGTTTTTTTTTTTTACTCCAGCGACGCAGCATGTGTGTTCTATTTTCACAGTCGAGTTGTTATTATATGCTTTTAAATCTTATTATTGTGCTGGTCTGATATGGATGAGCTGAAGGGAGTGTAGAACAGAGGAGAGACCAGCAGATCTGACATCAGTGTTTAACCAGATAATAATGCTGTTTATTGATATCAGATTTACAGGAACCTTTTTACAGCTTTACAGCGCTATCATTCAGATGAACTGCAGGAAACGAGATCTCTAGCCGTTCTGGGCACTTTGATTCAGTCTCTTATTGATGCCAGTTAGGTTTAGTTTTCTTCTTAAAATAGAGCACAGGTCAAGCACTTTGTTTTTCAGCTTCTCTATCTACTGTAAGATAAACGAGAGAGAGCTTTTCATTTTTCATGTTAATCTGTCCTCTAAACAAAACTCTTTAAGAAATAAAAACCAGGGAATTGCAGTCTTATTCAGATTCTCAATTTAATTTTCCGCTCGAGCAGCAACTGTAACGAGTCGCTTCATTTTCCCGCAGTTTTAGGAGCCAAACTAACGTGACCTATTTTTCACGTTTTAGTGGTTGGAAAAATAGTTTCACTATGAATATTGCCAGTTGTACACAGCAATGTTTTTAAGCTTTATATGTAATCGGTGCTACTCTTTGCCTTCAATAAGCTGCAGGGTTGTGTTTTTATGAAAACTGATGTCAGCTGTATGTACATTATTTGACATCTGCTGCATGCTGTCTGATCATTTCGACTCGTTCTTCATGCAAACGTGAATGTGAATTATACATTTATAATAAAAGCCTAGCAGGAAAGTGTGCAGCAATGCAAATAAATGTTGAAATGTGCAACTATTCCATTGTTTTGAAATTATGACCATGCTATTAATGCATGAAACTAGTGTGACAGAATCATTTATCAGCACTCTATTATCACAGCTTTCAACTCGAGTATTAACCAGCTCAAGCCTGGTTATTTCACTTGCTCTCCATGCAAGGAAGAGACCGGAACATGTGATATGACATTAAAGCGCCATTAACACTGAGCTGACCAAAACCAGACCAAATCCACACAACATCACAGCCCAAGTACCAAATATGAGTCTGGTATTTCTGCTTTTGACCCCGTGGCGTTGGTCTCCTCCGTGCATTACTGTAAGCTGGTTTAGCAAACTGAGGGATGAGCTGAAATGACTATCTGATAACATGCACAGACGCAGCACAACCCTGAATATTCCTTTAAAGATCCACATTACAGCCTTATTTTGCTGCCAACCGAAGCAACACTTGCTATGATGGAGTGTGACGAATGCATCGGACGCATGGAAACATCGAGCAGCTAATAATGCACCACATTACATAATAGGTTTCCGGAAACAGTGTTTACTCCGTCTATTGAGAACAGCAGAGCGCTGTTGGCGATGGATCTGCTCACATACCAGAATGGCTCATTTAGCAGTTTTCTGCTGGTTTGGCACAGAGATGGGAAATAAATCAAGTCTGTGGTGAAGTGCCAACCTTGGCTCCGAGCGAGAGCCGAATAATAATAACTGCCTGTTACCGAGCCTAATAGTGAGGAAGAATTCGCTCTGTGTTTCCAAGCCAGCTAAACTGTGAGATGTTTTATAGCAGCAGCACAATCATAATCAGGAAGAGCTGTGTCCTGTCACCGTTTCCCAAAACAACAACCTGAGCTCACCAGAGTCTCGTCTCCAACACTCCACATGTGCAGCGATTAGACTTAATGACTCAGAAACACTCACAGAGGCTCAAAATACACCACAGTCAGCTTTCTAGCTTACATTACCATTCAAAAGTTGGGTCAGTGAGTTTCTTTTCTTTTTAAGAATTTTATACTTTTATTCATCAAGTGTGCATTAAAGTGATCAAAAGACATTTATAATGTTACAAAATATTTCTGTTTCAAATAAATGCTGTTCTTCTGAACTTTCTGTTCATCTGTGAATCCTGAAAAATAAAATGCATCACAGTTTCCACAGAAATATTGTGCAGCACGACTGTGTTCAACATTGATAATAATCAGAAATGTTTCTCGAGCAGCAGATCAGCATATTATACTGATTTCTGAAGATCATGTGACACTGAAGACTGGAGGAATGATGCTGAAAATACAGCTGCGCATCACAGAAATACATTACAGTTTAACAGAGATTCACATAGAACACAGTTATTTTTATTGTATTTTTGATCAAATAAATGCAGCCTTGGTGAGCAGAAGAGACTTCTTATCAACCCCAAGCTTCTGAACAGTAATGTGTATAAAAATAGTATTTTCAAGGAAGGTTGTTGCTTAACGTCGCTGTCTAGCCTACGAAGTCAATATCTACCTTATTCACTTCCTTAACAGAAGTTCCTGCTCTTATTGTGTATGACTGATCAGTTCACGTTTAAAGAAAGAAAGAAATGTAGTCTTTCATCTGTAACGTAAGAAGCTGCTTCTCCTCAGAAATGACTTTCTATTTCTCCTGCTCAAGTTTAACAAGCGTCTGCCTGCTGTTTCGAGACGGAAATCGATCGCAAACTCTAGAATCTAACACCCACTTTCCACAATGCAACCCTTTCCTATTGGACATAATGAAGTGCCACACTACTTTATTGATTTATTATTAAGATGTCACATTATGGCAGTGAAATGAGCTGCGATGCTATCTGAAGCAGTGGTTCAGTGAGGACAGGAGTATGTCCTGATACAGTTTCATCTCGCTTTCCTGAATGTCCTATAAATAAAGGCACAAGATCCGCCGAAAATGCAATCCCAGTCTAGGTAGGATTTCAGTACAAGATGCAAAGTGAGTTTTTTCCCCCCTGAATTTATTATTTTATAATGTGTAATGTTTTGCCATGATTTATTCCACACTATGAAGAGCATATTGCTAGCGCTGATGTTCACACAGAATGAAAAACACCATACATTTTGATTTGACTTTTTGAGTTGATCCCTATTTTGACTAAGAAATATTTATCATTTTTCTTATTTTATATTATTTATGAACATATAGGATTAAGACAAGTTTGTATAACGTTTCATATTTCATGCATCTTTTCTGCAAACATATTTAACAAGTCATTTGATCTCTTCATGTGAGCTGCACTCGGGACAGAACTTTCTTTAACCAGATTGTTTTGTACGTTTTTAATAAGGAGAATGTTACTTGAATCATGTTGTATTTACATTAAGCTGACTACTTCGTTTTAATAAATCAAAATTGTTATCTTGAATCAGTCAAATCTTCTGGAAACAAATGATTTTTTGCCACATTGAGTGGAGTTTCTGTGCCTGTGGATTTCTGGATCAGGCCTGCAGCTTCAGTGATGTCTGTGTCCAGATCTCCGTGCGAGTGAGCGCTCACCTGGCGAGCTGACCGGTTGTCTGGTGAAGGACACGTTGAATGCGGGCTCCTCGCTGAGCGCAGACAGATACATCCTCCGGCGAATGAAGAAGCCTGCGCCGCAGCAGAACAGCACACCCATCATCAGCAGCAGCCTGCGAGACACACAGCACGTCTGGGATGATCAGATTAGGGCTGCACGATATTGGAAAAAACTCACATTGCGATATTTTATTTTTCTGCTATATGAAAAGAAAAATCACCACATGACTTGAATAGTTTATTTGGAAAAACAATTATGATTGGGGTGATTTTGTAGACGATTAAATCAGCATAGGAAATAAACTAATTACAAGCACAGATAAATATAACAGAACAAAGACACAAAGGAAATAAGCAGTGCTTTATATTTTTCAGGTACGTCTAACAGTATTCAGGTACAGAAATTGAATAATCAAATGTAAAATAACACTGCATAGTCTTCACTAATCTGTCTAAATCTAATAAATCTGTGTTAAAGCTACAAAAGTGATTTTTCTTTGTTTTGTTTGATTTAACATTCATAACACAGAAAGCCTCAGGAACATTAAACTGCTGTGAACCAATATACTGTTACACATCCATTTTCTTTCTCAATTGTCTCCCTTCACCTAAGCCATAAGCATCTGTGTTTACAAGGATACTTGCAGAGCACAGTATGTCAGGCACAAATAGACACAGAAGTGAACAGAGATCAGTGTTCACGTGCATCTGTGTGGCTCTCACCGTGTCTACACCGGACGCGAGCGGCGCGACAAAATACAGTGAACCCATTATAATCAGTGATGCTGTCTACACTGGATGCGGCACGACACGACAAATCCCCGACAGTAAACTGATGCCTCGTTCTCTTCATGACGTACTGACACAAAGTTCAAATGATATGCAACGGTCGCTTTGTCGTGTTCAGTGTAGTCAGACTTTGGGGCCGTTCACATGTCGCGCTTAAAAATGCCAGCCGCGCTGCTTTCTCCTTCTTTCCAAAGCGCTCGGGAGATTGTGCTTTCGTGGCGTCTGCCGTTGCTTAAGCGACCGTGACCCATGCTCTCCTCGACGACACGGAAGTTTCAACAAAGTATAAATAGATTTCCAGCACTGAAAATCACTTGCAGTAGCTCTGCTATTAAATTTATTTAAATGGGTATCTCTGTACAGCGGTCGCGTCCGGTGTAGACACCGAGTCTGTGTGTGAGCAAAGAAAACGATCAGTATAAATATAACGATCAGTAGCCTATCCTAAACATCACACATCCTGCGGTGTGACTATCGCGGAGGCGCACATCACGATATCGATGCTGAAACGATATATCGTGCAGCCCTAGATCAGATAGATGACATATGGCACATATTAACTCTGAACTATTCTACTGAAGCGCTAAATAAAAAGTCCCGTTTTAGCGTCCGCATCAAATTAAACTTACAGAAGTGATTTATATACATAGAAAGCATATTAAATGTTACTACTTTAATGCTTCAAGTAACTTTTGTGAAAATAAAAGGTCAAAATATGGGTGAAATATTGCAGAGTATCAGATATATTTAAGTAAAATGAAACAATATACTTATTCTGACCTGTACTTTTTTTTATTTTATGATATTTTAAATTATTAAAAACGTCTTGATGACAAATGGGTAAAACCTAGTGGTTTAATAAAGATTTATAATGACGATGAATTCATATTTTGGTGCTGCACTGTGATCCTTCTGGTTCTAAATATGCCTGACAAGATGTTTTGGGTAAATTAACTATTGTTACACTGAATGACATTTTTGTGAGTGTCTTCTGAAAATCATGGTAAAAATGTCTGATAGTCATTAGTTTTTGTTCAGAAAAAACAAGACTAAACAGGACACGTTCTAATGTATGGAGGGAAGAAACTACATTTTAAAGCTGTATTAAACCTTTATTGTTCTGATGCTTGAAAACTGCTTTTCATCTTTGACCCAGCGATTACTGGAGCCAGTTTTACAAGACAATACTAGTTTGGTTTTTCAACTTCGGAATTTCACGTTTAAGTCAATGTTACTTGCTGTTTCTTTGTAATTATCTGTGAAATTCATTCAAATAAAACACAAGCTAAAAATGTAGAAAAGCAGTTCTTACCAGAAATACCAGAGTCTCTGGATGGAAAGCGCTCGGACGCAGCAGCGAGTCCCACAACAGTCCTCGTACGAGCGACATCTGCGGAGAAACCGTGAGTAAGAGGTCAAAACAGCTCACTTCATTTACATTTACAACCAAACGTGTGCACGGATCCGGGGCCCTTCACCGAGAGCCCATACCATCTCGCTTACGCAAAACACCAACAATGATGAATGAAGCCGTTCACAGCAGCTGCAGTACATTTGGTGCAACTATAAAGAGTTCAGAAACCTGCAGCGATCGGAGTCCCCCCCCAAAAAAATCAACATTTTTGAGATTAGAGTTGATCTCTCTAGTGCTGTCTGGTATGAAATCATCATTTAAATCGATGTGCATCGCACAGGTTGGCACAGCTTGGAAAAAGGGTGTTGTGCTTTCAGTGTTCTTCACAGAAAAAGTGCTGTCAGTGTGTCAGTGTGCCGCGAGAGAGGAACAGCATTCAGTCGCTCCACACTGACTACACTTGTGCCATATTGTGAAATGAGCCGAGCGGTGAGAGAAACCGACGAGCCCCACCAGAACGACTGCGATGCATTAGCATACTTTATGAGCCATTAATGAGGAACCAGCGGCAGGGGAACATGATTATTTCCATCAGAGCAGCTAACAGCAGCATGACTGAATGAGAACATCATCAACAATACATACACAAGCAGAAATACACCAGTGTTTATCAGCCAGGTTTTTTTTTTTTTAAAGAAATCATTACTTTTTTGTATCAAGGATGCATTAAACTGATGAAAAGTGACAGTAAAAACATGTACAATGTGACAAAAGATTTCTATTTCAAATAAATGCTGTTCTTCTGAACTTTCTGTTCATCTGTGAATCCTGAAAAATAAAATGCATCACAGTTTCCACAGAAATATTGTGCAGCACGACTGTGTTCAACATTGATAGGGGTTTCATTAATGTTAATTTAAAAATAAATTATTAATTTTTTTTTTTTTTTAAATGCAGTCTTACGGTGTAACCATCAAGCAACAAATTAGTCTTCAATATAAACTAACGGTTAGTTCAGGTTATAAAATGGAATGGTAAAATGCCTTTTTAGATGCCTTTTTAGATTACCATGCCTTTTTAGAACCTGAAAAATATGACTTAAGGTTGTAAAATAAATAAATAAAATAATTAGCTGTCATAAACGTATCAAATTTAAAAGAAAAGCATGTGCTAAATGTATTATTTATTTATTTGCTTTGAATTTATTTAATTTGATCTATTTATTTATTTTTACGTTGCTGCATGTCGGGTGCACCACATACATTAATATTGGGGAACAATTTTTTTTTTTAATTTTCAAATATCACATTTTAAATATTAATGGTCCTGTTCAAAAATTATATTGTATAAGGATTTATATATATATATACACTGTATATATTTATTTATTTGAAGTATATTTTCTTTTATTGATTTAGCTGTTTTATTACCCTTAATGAAATGGACAGTGCAGAAATAAAATAGTTGTACAGCGCAAGCATGTTTAAACAGAAGCAAATAAAGTCAAAGCCTCAGCAGGGTTTGCACTGAAAGCATCAATTTAATATAAATCTAATTTCTCAAGATAGTCTTGAACAATGAATTCTCTCAGGGCCTACAGGAACAGAATAGGCTGTGATTCACATACATGACAGGACAATCTCAGCGTGCATCAGCGCTTTCCCACAGTTTCCCAAGTTTATTAAGTAATGTCATTAACAGTCTTGTGAACGCAGTCCCGTGTTTGATGTAGAGAATGACAATAAGCCTCTTCCCTATAGTTGCTTCACTGTGATCAGGGGCCGTATGTATAAAGCTGCTCAGAGTAAAAGTTTAGTCTCAAGTGTGTCAAATTTCACTCTTATTCCTAGACTTAAGAATAAGAGTGATTCATAAAGGTTCCTAAGTGTTAAAAGAGGTCTCAGCTCTTAAATTATTTAAGAGAGCATGGGAGAGGCTTGGAATTTTGATTTTGTTTCTAGGTTTTTGAAAAAAGTGTCTAAAGGGATGCGGAAGTCACTAAATCTAGGGACAAAATCACTAAATTGGCAACACTGGCACACGGACTACACCATACGTTATTTACATTTCAGTGGCCTCTTGTTTTTGCATGTGTTCATAATGTCTTTGTATGATAGCATGGCCAAAAATTATGACCGCATAATATGCCTTGTTTCATTGCATTATTATCACAAATAAAACAACTGACTAAGCAACTATGCAATATGATTACAAGATCTTGCACATCTTTTTAAATTAAGGATGAAAATAAGTCAAATTTCCTAGGCCGGACATCACTTTTGGCCACTACTATATGGCAGTTTATTAAACTTTCTACTTACGGCCAAACCATACTGCAAAACAACTTTAGTGAGGATTGTGTTGTTACTGGAGTTACTGGAGCCGTTGATGGAGCTCATGTTCACGTCAGTGCTCTAACTGTAAACCAGGAGACATACCATTAAACAAAGCATTACTAATAATTTGTGATAATTTTGCACAATGCAAAGCATTTAAAAATACATTTAAATTAACATATTTCAGTCTTACTGAAATGATTGTATTGTAGTTACATTAAATGATTGGTGTTGTGCTGCTGTGACTTCACGTGTGCAGGCTCACTATCGGCTGATTCAGAGGTCGAGGGTTGACATCTTTGTAGTCCTTAGTTCACAACACTTAAGTGTCGCCTCAGTCAACACTTCAGAATCAGTCTCAGACTTTACTGAAAGTTGCTTTTAGCGTCTTTATAAAAGTCTCCTACTCTTTGAAAAGTCCTACTTTTTATTAAGAATTTTTTGACACTTAAGTCAAAGCTTAAGACTATTCTTAAGAGCATTTCTGAGACGTTTTATACATAAAACCTGGTTCTTCTGCATCCAGCAGAGCTTGAAAGTTGATGCAGTGACAGGTCAACATGTTTCTCTCTGACTGCAGCTTCACGCTTCGGCGCTTTAACTGTGATGTTGATGGATGCCGTCTGCTTTGGTTTGATTAAGATGTTAAAAACACATTCATCCAAATGGAGAGACACAAGAATTTGAAAAACATCCGTAACTGAAGGTCCTAATTACCAGCACACTTTAAAAGTCGCTGCCCTTTGATTTAACGAGCGTAAGCGTCCGCATTGACTTTCTGATATTTACTGCAAGCCTTTGTTCAGTGAGGTGTAAAACGACTCTGAAGGAAGTCACGCCGCTTTAGAAATAATACATAAATATATACAGTTGTGATCAAAAGTTTACATGCACTTTGCAATATAATGTTAATTATTTGACTAAAATACGAGGGATCATACAAAATGCATGTTATTGTTTATTTAGTACTGACCTGAATAAGATATTTCACATAAAAGACGTTCACATATAGCCCACAAGAGAAAATAATAGTTGAATTTATAAAAACGACCCGTTCAAAAGTTTACATGCGCTTGATTCTTAACACTGTGTTGTTTCCTGAATGATCCACAGCTGTGTTTTTCTTTATTTGGTGATAGTTGTTCATGAGTCCCTTGTTTGTCCTGAACAGTTAAACTGCTGCTGTTCTTCAGAAAAACCCCCAGCTCCTGCAGATTCTTCAGTTTTCCAGCATCTTTTGCATATTTGAACCCTTTCCAGCAGTGACTGTATGATCTTGAGATCCATCTTTTCACTCCGAGGACAACTGAGGGACTCATACGCAACTATTACAGAAGCTTCAAACGCTCGCTGATGCTGCAGAAGGAGAAAACATGCATTAAGAGCCGAATTTGAAGATCAGGGTAAATTGAACTTAGTTTGTCTTCTGGGAAATATGTAACTATCTTCTGTAGCCTCTGAAGGGCAGCACTAAATGAAAAAAATATGATATTTAGGCAAAATAAGAAACATTTACACATCTTCATTCTGTTCAAAAGTTTTCACCCCCGGCTCTTAATGCATGGTGTTTCCTTCTGGAGCATCAGTGAGCGTCTGGAGACAGGGACAGAAAGCTGAATCATCAGAAATACCACAGTCTGCTCGCCACGATTAGCCTGTAAACATTACAGTTTGGGACGAAAGAAATTCACTGCCCTAAAAACAGCCCTGCTGCAAAGAAAGACCTACGGTTGAAGTTTAATAGGCTTAAGGAGAAACGTCTATAGAAATCAATAACACGGCAACGTAATCAAGGGATTACTTTATTTTATTTATAAGGATGAATTTCTTTCGTCTCAAACTGTAATGTTTACAGGCTAATCGTGGCGAGCAGACTGTGGTATTTCTGATGATTCAGCTTTCTGTCCCTGTCTCCATCCCTCCTGAAAGATTAAAAGCTTACAGGAAGCCTTCTCTGATCTGCTCTGGCTCGAGTCAAGCGTCGCAGGCGTGCTGTCAGCATCGGAGCAAGTGCTGCTGTTTACATTAGAGATGTGAGGGATCAGGAGCTTTATTGAGATCCGCTAGTGAGCGACGCCTCGTGTTACCATCACAGAGAGGCTCAAAATCACTTTCCAGCACATTCTCGTTCACCGTTCCCGGCTGGTGGAACGATCTTCCCACCGCTATCCGGAATGCTGAATCGCTGACAATGTTCAAGCGACAGCTGAAAACTCATCTCTTTAAACGCTACTTGACTTCATTATAATAAAAAAATTATCTCTCTTTACTTATTCCTTCTCTTTCTAGCTTGTACTCAGGGCTGGATTGGTAATCGGGCATACCGGGCAGTTTCCCAGTGGGCCGACGCACTTAAGGGGCCGACAGAATGTTTTTTTTTTGCCAAGGACCACTGCGAGCAGCCAGTGGCCCATTGGTTTGTCTCCTATATTGATAGCGTAAGCCATCCAATCACAATGCGCTATAGACGGAGCGATGAAGTACTTTGCTCCACCTATATAAAGATCGCTTCAGTCCAACTTCTTCAGGGCCTTTCACATCGGACGAGGAAAGCGCTGCGCTATGAAACCCATTAATTTCAATGGCTTGCGCCGCGCAAGGGCGGTTTGTTGGTGC
>NW_015505979.1:17779-20483 GCF_001515645.1 Sinocyclocheilus grahami | reverse complement strand
GTGGGCCGACGCACTTAAGGGGCCGACAGAATGTTTTTTTTTTGCCAAGGACCACTGCGAGCAGCCAGTGGCCCATTGGTTTGTCTCCTATATTGATAGCGTAAGCCATCCAATCACAATGCGCTATAGACGGAGCGATGAAGTACTTTGCTCCACCTATATAAAGATCGCTTCAGTCCAACTTCTTCAGGGCCTTTCACACCGGACGAGGAAAGCGCTGCGCTATGAAACCCATTAATTTCAATGGCTTGCGCCGCGCAAGGGCGGTTTGTTGGTGCACCGACCAAAGCGCACCCGCAGTGGAGCGCACTGCGCGGTCAAAGTTCAAAATAGTTAAACTAGTTACTAAAAATAGTTGCGGCCAATAGAAACGGGGCATTCAAACGAAGCTCCTTCGCAAGCCTTCAAGACCTGAGAGGTTCATGCACCCACAGCCTCTTCTTCCTGGCTGCTCTCTTTCTTCTTCTTACTAGCATATAATAAAATAATACAATTGTTTTGTTTTTTTTGGCTATTGCTACAAATATACCCAAGAGACTTAAGACTGGTTTTGTACCCATTTTTTGTCCCAGTCCAGCCCTGCTTGTACTTATTTGAACAATGTCTAGAAACTTGGTATTACAAGCACTTCCGGTGTCTGTTTGCCTCTTTAAGAAGAATCGCTTTATGTATCCCCCAATTGTAAGTTGCTTTGGATAAAAGCATCTGCAAAATGACTAAATGTAAATGTAAGGACAGTATACATGAATTAACATCTGTAAATGTGCCAGAATTAGCCAACGGACTAATTTTCAACTGGCCAGATGTTAAAAAGGCCATAAAACATTAAGGTTTTCAGTGATGGAAGACAAAAGAAAACGTTCAGCACAATGTTCACGCTGAACAATAAACCCATCAGGAGCTCTCAAACTCTAAAAACCTCCACAACAGTGCTTTGTAATGGCAGACGAGTAAGTAAATAATAGCAACATTTTATTTTTATTTATTTATTTATAAAATGTCCCTAGAAAATATTTTGGAAACAGGATATCTGCTCATAATTAAAGATACATCTTTTGCATTTTGCTGTAAATAATTATTTGCCAAAGTCTTAAGTAAAACAGTGATTAATGGAGAATGTTTTACAAGAAAATACTATTTCAGTCTTTTTACATAAAGGGTCACAAAACATCAAACTACTGTTTCTGAGATTTTAGCAGAGGTGTTTGTGTTGCACATCATAGAAGACAATGTTAGCATCCGTTAATTGTAATTGCTGGAGAAAACAGGTTAATTTTGAGCTTTTTTCTCCATGGCAAAATGTGCCAGTCAGGGAGTTAAAGGGAAAAAATGTTCACCCAAAAAATGAAAATGTGCCATTAATTTTATCACCCTCAGGTCAGAAGCTGAACATTATTTACAGCATTATTACCTGTAATCCAGAGCCTCTGGCAAACGGTCCGGAGTGATGTACGGTTTACAAATGAATCATTCTTTTGAACCGGTTCTTTTTATTGAACTAGATGAACCAGTTCACCAGATCAGACTGAAGCGGCTGCCTATATAAAGATCGCTTCAGTCCAACTTCTTCAGGGCCTTTCACATCGGACGAGGAAAGCGCTGCGCTATGAAACCCATTAATTTCAATGGCTTGCGCCGCGCAAGGGCGGTTTGTTGGTGCGCCGACCAAAGCGCACCCGCAGCGGAGCGCACTGTGCGGTCAAAGTTCAAAATAGTTAAACTAGTTACTAAAAATAGTTGCAGCCAATAGAAACGGGGCATTCAAACGAAGCTCCTTCGCAAGCCTTCAAGACCTGAGAGACATACACCCACAGCCTCTTCTTCCTGGCTGCTCTCTTTCTTCTTCTTACTAGCTTATAATAAAATAAATATAAATTAATACTTTTACTTTTATTTAGCAAGGATGCTTTAAATTGATCAAAAGTCATGATAAAGACATTCATAATGTTACAAACAATTTCTATTTCAGATAAATGCTGTTCTTCTGAACTTTCTACTCATCAAAGAAACCTGAAAAATGATATTCAGCATTTTTCAACATAATAAAAAGTATATATATATTTATTTATTAGCAGCAAATCAGAATATTTGAATGATTTCTGAAGGATCATGTGACGAGTAATGATGCTAAAAAGTTAAATAATTTTTTTAATATATTCAAATAGAAAACAGTTATTTTAAAATAGTAAAAATATTTCAATTTTGCTGTATTTTGGATCAAATAAATGCAGGCTTGGTGAGCAGAAGAGACTTCTTTAAAAAGCATAAAAAACTTTTGACTGGTAATGTACATCATATATGTGACCCTGGGCCACAAAACCAATCAATCATTAATTTATGCATCATCTGAAAGCTGAATAAATAATCTTTCCATTGATGTATGGTTTGTTAGGATCGGACAATATTTGAAAATCTGGAATCTGAGGGTGCAAAAAAATCTAAATATTGAGAAAATCATCTTTAAAGTTGTTCAGATGAAGTTCTTAGTTGTTCAAATGAAGTTCTTAGCAATGCATATTACTAATCAAACATTAAGTTTTGATATATTTACGGTAGGACATTTACTAAATATCTTCATGGAACATGATCTTTACTTAATATCCTAATGATTTTTGGCATAAAAGAAGAATCGATCAATTTGACCCATACAAATTTTTTATTTTTTTTTGGCTATTGCTACAAATATACCCAAGAGACTTAAGAC
>NW_015505979.1:16045-17769 GCF_001515645.1 Sinocyclocheilus grahami | reverse complement strand
CAGCCAATATATGAGTTATGGGCTGCTAAGTACACAAAATTATCGGTTATCGGTATCGGCCAAAATGTTCATATTGGTGCATGCCTAAAAGAAAGCCACATGGACTTTGGAACAACATGACTAAATAAGAACAGAATTAACATTTTTGGGTAAACTAAGCAGATATAACCGTCTGTCCTCATCTGAAATCAGCCATGGTATTTTTCTTATTTTTGTGGTCAGTGTAGAAATATAAAAATAGCCTAAGAGTGTCTTTTCTTAGTGCTGCTGTGACGATGTCCCTCAGATGGAAACATGGTCTCATTTAACTCACCTCCAGCAGCCCTCAGTGTGTGTCCATGTGTTCTGATTCTATTCAAAACACTGCTGTTACTCAGCACTAACTCAAACTACACCTCTTTGTTGGCTGAAAAAATAAAATATAAACATTAGATGAAAAACAAACTTAAAGAAAAAAAAAGTCACATTTGCATCTAAGTGAAATAAAGTTAGCTTAGGTTGAAGTATTACAATTACTACAAAAAAGAAAGAAAGAAAGAAAGAAAGAAAGACTGATATAAATTAAAGCTTAACAGAAATAACAAACCCAAAACTAAAAATGACAACTAAAAACAAAAGCACATAACTAAAATTTTAACTAAAATGAAAATGAAAATATAAAAATACAAGCAAAGATACAAATAAATAAATACAAACAACTGAAACAATAATAAATACTATATTAGTATATAAACAATAATAAAATAACAAATATTCTGGAGAGCAGTAGGTACGCAGGTATTTTGATTGCTGATAAGTGGTGAACATTAAAGGTGCAGTATATGTATATATATTTTTGACTGTACTAATGCACAAAAATACCATAATATATTTGCCGATATTTAGGTAAACATGCCATGTTCAGATACTTGTTTCTCTGAAGAACAATGCAACAGCCAGGTGCTCTGCTTTGAAAATCTGCATTCCGTGTCAGAATGTCTGTTTTTGTTTTGAACGGTGTGACTCCGCCTACTGCCAATTTACCCAACAGTATTTCAACCCCCTGGTTTGCCAGCTGGTGGAAAACACAGCGTATTGCAGCCATGGAAGCCAGCCAACGTACTGCGTCAGAGATCACAGATTCAACCCGACCTAAAGGCAACGGGTGAGAGTGTCGAGTCTGAGGAGGAGGGGCGGGAGAAATCTGGACTGCAGTACTCATTTCAGCCGCTAGCTGTCAATATTACATACTGCACCATTAAACTTTTGCATATCCAGTGGCACAGTCAGACTTTAGGGTACTTAAATCTTTAATGTACCTTGTAGTTATAAACACGCTCTATTTCCAGAGCTGGCATTATCTTATTAACTAGTTGTTATCTTTTCATCCACAAGCAAGCGCAGTGTTAATGAACACAGCTGATGGCAGATTTGAGGCTTAAGTGAAGGTAAAGTCAGATTTTCTTGGGTCAAACCAATGAGGCTCATCACAGCGGCACACCACAGATGAATTAATGCATGCTGATGGTGGATGCAGAGTGAAGATTTGAGGTAATAAAATAAGAGACATAAACAAAACCACTGTTTGCAGATGAAGAGAAACTGTCAGAGAAAGACAAATAAAAGTGATTGTACTTACATGAAATAGATGGGGTATCCTCCTTCAAAATACCAGCAGTACTTCTTTGCTTCTATGCACTGCAAAAAAGAAAATAAAAAATCTATTAAAATTATTAATAATTATA
>NW_015505979.1:13315-16035 GCF_001515645.1 Sinocyclocheilus grahami | reverse complement strand
CGTTTTTATGGTTTATTGTTTACGTAAAAAGGTGAGCTGATGAAGACGAGTTTATTCACTTTATATGCTTTAGACATGTAAAACATCCATGGTTCAAATCATTATTGGGTGCTTTAATAATATAATTGTGTATACATTACGTCATCGCATGATTACATAAACGAACTAGAGAATTAAACCAGTTCACGGGAAAGAATCAGATTTCCCTGAGGCTCTGGATTAGAGTTAATAATGTTGTAAATAATGTTCAGTTTCTTACACAGACTGATCTTTTCGCTTCATAAGACCTCAATATATCGCCAGGAGCCGTGGGTATTAATTTTGTGTTCCTTGATCTGCTTTTTTATTCTCAAAAACATTTTTAAAAGCTTTAACAAAAAGCAGCTTAAAAGGTCAGCCAGCTATTATCATTTCAATTATTGTGCCTTTAACCCCAACATTAGGGGTGCTTTTTACCACAAATACCATACTTTTACATATTCTTCTGTCACTGAAAAACTGAGTTTTTGTGCTACCAAGTGGTTCAGAGGAAAATAAAATCAAATGTGCCTTTTCCCCCGATAAGCCTTTAGCACTGTTGTACCCTACACATTAACTCAGTATTATTTGTAATGAATATCTTCATTTGTTCCTCCTGTAGACCACACATACACATCACAGATGCATCAATAAATGCATTTGTTTCAAGAATCCCTTCTCTAACTTTTTTTTTTTCTCTGAAGCTTCCAAGTATACATAATTATCGGTTATTGGTATCGGTGATAAATTATAGAATACCACAATATATTATAGAATATTTTTGCAGGAGCTTTTATTGATGGTCATTTTGTTTTTGTAATCTGGCTCTCAAAATTCATGCAAAGATTTATAGTTACAATTATTAATATATATACATATACGTATAGCGTCAGTAAGATTTAGTTTTTTAAATAATGCATCACAGTTTCCACAAAAATATTGTGCAGCACAACAGTTTTCAACATTGATAATAATCAGAAATGTTTCTCGAGCAGCAGATCAGCATATTATACTGATTTCTGAAGATCATGTGACACTGAAGACTGGAGGAATGATGCTGAAAATACAGCTGCACATCACAGAAATACATTACAGTTTAACAGAGATTCACACAGAACACAGCTGATTTAGATTCTAATAATATTTCACAATATTCCTGTTTTTACTGTACTTTTTATCATATAAATAAAGCTTTGGTGAACAAAACAGACTTCTCTCAAAAACATTACAAATCTTACAGACCCCAGACTTTTGAACTGTAGTGTACACGTAAAAAAGTAGTAGAAGTAAAAATAAACCCCTCAATATTAATATTTTAACTTGTCCTGCAGCATTTGTGCTACAGATGTGAATGACATCTCAAAATCTGCCCGCTTTCTATTACTTTTCTAAGAGACTGGACAATATTTGACTGGTGGACAATAAAACAAAGAAACTAAACTGCACTTGACTTGAGCCAGTAAGCATAAGCAAACACACAGAACACTTCAGTAACCGTATAGCAATGTCCAGACAACCAAACACAAACTGACTTATCCACAATCAAGCAGCACCCATACTGACTTCATGAATATAATATAATGTATGTGTGGTGTAAATGACGTAAAAATGCAAAAATAATTTATTTATTGTGCAACTTTTTTTTTTTAGGTTGATTTCATTTAATTTACTGCCTGCAATATAAGAGAAGCAAATACACTGAAGGTTGTAAACATTACTTTTTTCATTCAGAGAGCATTGTGTATCATCATGATTCGCAGACTGTAACCCGCTGCTGTCTTTGTGAATCTCTGAGGTGCAGCTCCGTTTAGCTTGTGTTTTGATGGATGAAGTGTCGCTCATGAACAGCAAACTCCCGTATCCCATTACACTGGACTCATCCATCCATTATGATAGACGGCAGCACAGCCTGTCGGTTCAATAATCAATACGGCTCAGCCGCTGTCAAACACTGCCATCAGGGCATCTTCACCACACTGAGAGGAGCCTTCTGACTTCAGACACACCACTAAAAGAGTGCATGTCCCTAACGTCCAGTCAGAGGAACGACAGCAGCATACATGAGAATGATGGAAACAGCAGCGACTAGAGAGGGACGTTTGATTCCTAGCAGACACTTCCAACAGTGCATTAGATGCACAAATCCCAATTCGCAAATTAAAGGGATAGTTCACCCCAAAAATGAAAAGTCTTTCAGACGATTCCAATCAGAGTTATATTAAAAACTGTCCTGGCTCTTCCAAGCTTTATAATGGCAGTGAATGTATGCCGAGATTTTGAAGCCCAATAAAGTGCATCCATCCATCATTAAAAGTGCTCCACACGGCTCCGGGGGTTAATAAAGGCCTTCTGAAGCGAATCAGTGTGTTTGTGTAAGAAACATAACCATATTTACACCTTTATAAACCATAATCTCTAGCTTCTGCTAACTGTCGTAAGCGTGTAGGATGTAAATTAATGACACTCAGGAAGTAGCATCATTTGGATCTTATAACATAAATCATCTAATTGTATATTAATTAAATCAGTGTTGACGTTGGCTGAGGTTCAGCGATTCAACCCTGTTACATAAGCTATTGTAAGTAATAAATTAATAAATAATTTGTATTCAAGAGTCAAGCGTTTTTGTCATTAACTAGGCTACATTTGCAACCAATCCATTTATATATATTTATGTATGTATATATATATATATATATATA
>NW_015505979.1:9029-13217 GCF_001515645.1 Sinocyclocheilus grahami | reverse complement strand
TTTTTAAAGCTCTTTATGTTCTGTATTATTCAACAAAGACAAGCTATAAATCATTGTATAGTGTAACCAACACACTATTAGATAGATTAAACATAAATGTTCTTCTCTGTAGGCCAGGCCTATATGTTACGATGAAATTAGGTGATGCATGAATTGATATGAATGAAATTTTTATTTAACAACTACAATCACAGTATACTGACTGATTTGTTGAACTCTCAACCTTGTAAGCATGTAATAATTATGACAGCATAAAGCACTGACAAATAAGCCTGGTGTAAACATTAATATGAAAGTCAGTAACAAATCACACAAACTAAAGTAGATTGCAGAAATATAAAAACAAACCTGTTGCTTTAGCACACTAATTTAGGTCATTCACAGTCACTGTAATAAACATGCAAACATGTGCACTGCTCTAAACACGGTCTGTTAGCTTTAGATCAGTGCTTCTCAAACTTTTGTGGTCGCGCCCCCCTTTAAACCTATAAAAAAATCCCCCCCCCCATTTCCCGAATCCCCATCCCACCTCAGACTACCAAATAATTTCACTAAACATTATGAACAATTAATGCATTTTTAATTTTAAAAACCTACAGGGAAAAAATACCTGCATCACTTGAAGCATTGAAAAATAGCATAGAGAGAATAGCTGTTATTGTTGTTTTTATTATTCTCTCTGTTATTTATTTATTTTTGTGGGTTTCTTGCTGTCCGCTAAGGCATAGGACACACACAGGCTTTCCTCCTCACCAACGACATTAAACACCGTGTCTACACCGGACGCGAGCGGCAAATTACAGTAGAACCCATTATAATCAGTGATGCTGTGTACTCTGGATGCGGCCCGACATTATTTATGACGCACTGACACAAAGTTAAAATGATTTTCAACGGTCGCTTTATCGCGTCCAGTGTAGAGCTGTTGCGGCGTGGCGCGTCAACTGTAGCATCCGGTACAGACACGGTGAGTGAAGCCGAGAGCAAGATATGCCTCGTCATATTTTCAGCATTTAGCTTGTGAATGACCAGCAGCTGCCCGGGTCTGTGCGACTTCATCTATGGCTTTTCTCTTCGCTTTCACAAACCGATCCATCTCCCATACTAAGTTACGTCCTTTGGCTGTTTACCGTTTTATTTATTTTCTTTTTCTGCTGATGGCCCGCGCCCCCTTTCAATACTCGCGTCCCACACTTTGAGAACCACTGCTTGACTTTAAATAAATAAAGAATATACAGTATATATATTACCTTATTATATATATTATTGTACGGTCGAAGTCTTCAGTAATGAAATGCACCGTAACACTGTTACTGCTTGAGTAATTTCCATGTGCCGTTTTGAAGTACGTTCATTATACGCTTTCAAACATTTCCGCGTGTAGCGTGCCAGGGGTGTCAGGTTTTCACAACAAAACCCGTCCATTTGCTACTCAAAACTAGCCCAATCGTGTTTCGAGGGGGTCCACCGGTAAAAATCGCGTTCCAGGAGGTAAAATACACGCTTTTTGGAGGGGTTCCCCAAACGGCGGATTTGGCAACACTGTAGCGTGCCAACTTGATGCTTCCTCTGAAGACTGCTTAGATGTGTTCGACTTGAAGCAGCGCTGCTCAGACCGATCGGTGTGTATCATCAAAGTACTGCGAGAGCTATAAGAGAGCGGACGTCTTCTTATGCTTTCTCTCGCCGTACTTTGATGTCATACACCGATCGATCTTCAAGTCGAACACACCTCTTTACTCTCGCGTATCACGTGACCGAGTGTAGTCGCAGTCTCTGCGGTTGAAAAATCACATTTTTTCATATCGTGATATTATCGCAAATGCAATTAATCGTTAAGCCCTAATTCATATTGCAGATTCAAAAAATTGCAACTTCATATTGACCTTTTTGAGGTTGACACTTAAAACACCCTGTTCTACTGGCAATTTGTTGAATACATAAAAAAAATCCTACATGTGTTAAGTGCCAGTAAAAACAAAAAACATCAAGAAAATGAAACAAGGCAATTTTCCATGGCAGGCATTAGTACTTCAGCATTAGTCATGTAATGACTAACACTGTGAACCGCAGCAAAGTCAAAGTTTACAGTGCTGATCTGAGTGTTTGCCAAGCAATTTGGGCCTGTGATGAATATGCATTAGACATGTCTATGCCTCTTACAAGTCCTACTGCATTGGATGCCGGTATCAGCCACTAATACAGCAATCTGAAGGTCTACTTTTTACTCTCCGGTGTTCATAAAGAGCTAAATTAATTCCTACATGCAAACCTAAAATGAATATTCATGCACTTATGAGAAGCTGTTATTTGCAGCAGCAGCATAATGGAACACAAAAACGAGACATGACGAGTGCTGAAACCCTGCCATCGCTACGCTGGACTAAACAAATAGTGGCAAACCGAGTGTTTCTGTCCTGCTAAGCGCTTTGTTGATGATATTAGCTGACGTGATATACAGTATAAGCTGTCTCAGTGAGCAGATCCTAAACGGCAAACTGAACTACAGTCAAAAGTCTGGCTACTGTACATGAGACTAGAAAATTGTGATATTACATTTCATACAGCCGTGAGATTGTGTTTCGCCAGGGCGAATGAGGGCAAACTGGGATTCAAGGCAGACAAAAGATTCAACAGTCAGAGGAACGGCTTGAATGTGTGTGGGTGGAATTATCCCGAAAGCAAACATCTCCACTGTCACTGCATTTGGCACATGGAGAAATGACAGAGATCTGACAGCGAGAGAAAGGTCACAGACAGCCAATTAACCCCGCGAGTCAGCCCAGAGCTTTCATTAGTGCTGTGGGTGCGGCCGGCTGTCCTCAACAACACCGGTGTACCAGCAACTCACTGCATGTGCGGCTGAATAATGGAGTGAAACGTGTGGCCAAAATGTTGTATATGCATTAAAAATACATTCTGAAAAGCAAGCATAAAACACTCCTCACAAATATGACTCATCTGGATGCTGATACAGATTTCCTAACACTTACACTGAATAGGTACAGTAGCTACACTAACAAATTCACCCATGATCATCTGAACAAAATACGAGTGCAGCAGTGCTGGAGAATACAAAATACAAATTAAAAACACCCTAATTTATATAACTGAGTGGAGAACATATTAACCCCTTGTGAAAAAGAAGTACACTTTTAAAAAGAGAACGTATTGCTTAGGAGTCGAGTGTGATGATTCCCTGCATCTGAGACAGCATTCATTCTTCAGCTCAATCTCATATTCTCAATAAAACATTAGTCTGAATGCGCGCTGAAGAAAGCCATATCTGTGTCTGTGTCTTTATTACAAGTTATAGCACAATATAAACGTGAAGGAACATGAGAAGGTGTGAAAAACAGTATAATTTAAAGAAACTAATGCCTCATTGTAATTAAAAAGATGATTGAGTCACATGCCGCTTAAACTGAGGTGAACACAGCGATCTGTCATGCCACATTAAAGAGCGTTAAAAACACCTTATTGTAAGACATGTTGTTTGTATTACGCTATAAAACGGACAGAATTTGAACGCTAAGACTTTGTTTTATATTAAAAGTACCAAAAGCACAAATTTCCATGCACAATATACTATACTCTCAAAATATTATAACTTTAATCTCGTAATTGCTATGACTTAATTCTCGTAATTTTGAATATTTTCAAAATATTTGGACTATTCTCGTAATTTGGACTATTCTCAAAATATTTCGACTTTATTCTCGTAATCTTATTTTTTTAATTTGTCGTTTTAAAAAGAAAACAACTCAAAAACTCAATTCAAAGCATCTGACATACTGTAATGCTACTGAAAAAGGGTACACATATCCACTATATTGACTGTGACTTTTCCCTCAATAAACTCCTGATTTGCTGCTTACTGATAGTAAGTAAGGCAGTTGTTGTAGTTGTTAAGTTTATGCATGCTAATAATAAGGAACTAGTTAACAGGGAGTAGAGTTCCCTAATCTCAAGTGTTACAAAGAAAAAGTTAGGTATGCTACATTCAGTTTCTCCAACACTGCTGTGCAGATCATATAGAAATATCCACGTCAACAAACAAACAAGGGCATCGGCAGACCTTCTGATTCTCTCTGGGATAAAAATAAAGCCTTTGGTCATACTGTGCTAATGACGCACATTATTCCACTATGCATGAAAAGAGAAAAAAATAAGTTTGACGCCACAGTT
>NW_015505979.1:3752-9019 GCF_001515645.1 Sinocyclocheilus grahami | reverse complement strand
ATTACAAGTTATAGCACAATATAAACGTGAAGGAACATGAGAAGGCGTGAAAAACAGTATAATTTAAAGAAACTAATGCCTCATTGTAATTAAAAAGATGATTGAGTCACATGCCGCTTAAACTGAAGTGAACACAGCGATCTGTCATGCCACATTAAAGAGCGTTAAAAACACCTTATTGTAAGACATATTGTTTGTATTACGCTATAAAACGGACAGAATTTGAACGTTAAGACTTTGTTTTATATTAAAAGTACCAAAAGCACAAAGGTTATTGCTATTATTGGGTGGCTGGCGCACTTCAAATAATGAATGCATTTCGAAGACGTGAAATATTATTTCCAAGCATCATGTTCCTGCGAGTATATGACACATGCTATGATTTCTGCTAATAATCCCATATATATATTCAAATCAGTTGCCAGGCCGCCGGGATTTCTCCCGGTGCTCCCGATCCGGCCCATTTCCATGCACAATATAGACTATACTCTCAAAATATTATAACTTTAATCTCGTAATTGCTATGACTTAATTCTCATAATTTTGAATATTTTCAAAATATTTTGACTATTCTCGTAATTTGGACTATTCTCAAAATATTTCGACTTTATTCTCGTAATCTTATTTTTTTAATTTGTCGTTTTAAAAAGAAAACAACTCAAAAACTAAATTCAAAGCATCTGACATACTGTAATGCTACTGAAAAAGGGTACACATATCCACTATATTGACTGTGACTTTTCCCTCAATAAACTCCTGATTTGCTGCTTATTGATAGTAAGTAAGGCAGTTGTTGTAGTTGTTAAGTTTATGCATGCTAATAATAAGGAACTAGTTAACAGGGAGTAGAGTTCCCTAATCTCAAGTGTTACAAAGAAAAAGTTAGGTATGCTACATTCAGTTTCTCCAACACTGCTGTGCAGATCATATAGAAATATCCACGTCAACAAACAAACAAGGGCATCGGCAGACCTTCTGATTCTCTCTGGGATAAAAATAAAGCCTTTGGTCATACTGTGCTAATGACCACTATGCATGAAAAGAGAAAAAAATAAGTTTGACGCCACAGTTTTGGGCTAAATCCAGTCAAATCTCAAGCCCTTCTCACCAGGGAAATCTAGTGGGAAGAAGCAGTCTGCTGTTTGTGAGTGCTCTCAGGGCTTGAGTTGTGTGTTTTGTCTAGAGAAACAATGCCATTACCAGCAGAGGGAGGGACGAACGCCAGCCTTCTCCGGCAAGGAATCGCAGATGCTCTAATTGCTCTTGGCTAAAGAAGAACAGTTTCATAAGAGAGGCCAAAAGGGACAAAATCCTATGGGAGTTTGCTGGTTTAGATTCGGTTGTGTCTCAATCCTATTCCGCCTCTTCCGCAGCAATACTGTCTTGAATCCTCTCTGTATTAGGCATAAATTGGAAATGGTTCCAGTTAATGTGGAGGCTGGAATCTCCTCACAGAACAAGGACATTGTGTCTGTTACAACATCCTCTCAGACGGTTCGCCCACGGACAGACGGATGCATATTGCACAGAGAAACGGTCAGCCTGCCAAGCCTTCCACTGACTGGCTGCCTTTAGTTAATGGGCCAGTGACATAATTGTTTGACCCATATATTAATGTATTCTACAAAAAAATGCATATATTTAATAACTTGAATACAGAATACTTCTACGATTATCATATTTTCAATTGAATAGCATTCTCAAAACAAAGTCAATTTATTTGTACAACACATTGTTTTAAAGCAGCTTTATAGAAAATCATGATGTTAATGTTTATATCTTAATGTCGTCATTAAGACCCCCGAATGAGGCCTCAAATCACGCGGCTTATTGAGGAGAGGTGTGCTATGACTTTTGTAAGAAATCGGGCGTATGATGTTAGAAACATGGGGGCGGGACCATTTGACTCGGGGCAGCTAACAGCCAATCACAAATCACTGTCGACATTTCCTACCCACACCCTAGCAACCCAAACCCGAAGAGTAATATCTTCAGATCCAAATGTCATAGAAACATGGAGGTTGGTTTATATCACTCATACTGGCAAGCAGCCTTTGGAGTATCATCATTGGCAGCTGCCAAGCCACTCCCTAGCAACCGAACAGAATACCCTAGCAACCGTTTAGCAAGGCCTATATCTCCGCTTCAGAACATCGTATAAACACGGGAGTTGGCTGTATTGACTTATCCTAGCAAACAGGACTTCCAACATGCTACACATGCTAGCAGAGAATAACTACACGTTTAAACATGCTAAAAATCCTAGCTAATTTTAATAACATGATAAAACAGATATGACTAATTGCCTAGTGCTGAGTTTTGCCACGGCAAGCATGATTCATCAGAAAATTTACATATACTGTTTAGATTAATATACTGTATGTATGCAGATAAAGTTGGATACATCCAATTTTAAAAAATGTACATAATTAAAATAATTAAAATTAAAACTTAAAAAAAATATCTTGGTAAATTTGAACTTGATAAACTGCCAAATTAAAGCCAGGTGGTGTGAATAACAAGATAATTTGACCTTTTTATGATAAGGCGAGGTTAGTTCAGACTGTAACGTTTCTTTTGTGGTCATTATTCCAAAAACATCATGATATTTATGAATTAATAATTCATGTAATTTGTGTAAAACACTTTTTACCATGGAAAATATGTTTTAAAATTATTTGAAAATAATGATTAAGAGTAGATGTCTTAATCGAACACATATTTTATATGTAAATAAAATATCGCAATGCTTTTTACTTGTTGGTCACACCACATCACATTTTAAGAGGCATTACATTTTAACTTTTCTTAAAAATTATGTTTTTTAAAACCACATATAATATGATATCATAATATTATAATAATATGATCATATGAATACAAAGAGCACGTGTGTTTTAAACTATATATTTTCTTATCTTGGACAGAAGGTCCACCAGGAAACAATGCTGAGTTTCCATACTACATCAGATGAAGCACAGACAGCCAATGCAAAACAAAACAAAGCATTGTCAAACAAACTATAAATTGCACGTCTTTTGAAGAAGCTGTTTATGTTTTTACTCCAGTATCATCCTTGAATAATGTCTTATACAAAAAACCTCCTGAAACGACAGATGCGAGCAAACAGTTCCTTTCAGCAGGTTCTTTCCTGATTGAAGGTTAATGGTTGTTTACGGAGCAGGAGTTAGAATGAGTCCAGACAGAGCTGCTTTATTATGGCCAGCGGCTGCACGACACACGTCAGTCCGAACGCAGAGACCACCAGACTTCAGCTCTTTAACGTGAGCCTGCGGCTAACACAGGCTGCTGTTCAGTGAGGGAGGGCGGCCGTTAACTGAGCATTAACCAGAGCATCAGGCTGAAACCTTTATCTCTGATAAATATAGATTCACAGGACCAAGTGAGCAAATCCCTGTATCAATGCTACAAGCCATGCACAAGGCCCAATCAAACTCCCTGCTGTTTTCTGCCAACTTCTGACTGATCCCGCAGTCTGCTGCAAATGCCTTTGCTCAATGTCACTGAAAGCAGTGCCGGGAATCGATTCGGGTCAAGCGCTCCTCAACAGAGCCAAACCACAGCAGCATGCTGGATATGAGAGTAACTGACACACAAACTAGAATATAAGACAGTGCTTCTCATTAGATGGTTAAAGTGTGCACAACTGAAGTAGCTGATGCAATTCATTTCATCAACATCATTTAAGTTTAAATTTAGATGAACGTATAAGTGAAGTTTACACTGTAAAGATGATCGTGATTTCAATGGCAAAAGACTGTTAAAATGCCGTGATAAAAAAATGATAGATCTAACTAGACATTTCAAGTAGTTTTAGAATAAAACGCTGCTAAATTTACAGTTTATTTTATATATATATATATATATTTTTTTTTTTTACATTGCCAGAATTCTTTGTGTGACAGCTAACATTTCATGATTTTTCCTTCAAATAAATGTATATTAATTTATTCGTAGCAGGTGATTTTAAGGTGGTTGTCAGTATATTATAAAGGTAAAAAAGGGTTTTCAGTTAATTAAATATACAGGTTTATTACTGTAAAATGAATTTAAATCTGTAAAACTTAAAATGTTGCTACCATATCTTTTACAGCAAAGTTCTGGAAACCTTTTTCCAGAGTTTTTTATAAAGCAAATTTTGTGCATTTCTCAGTTTATTTTTATATGCATATTTTGTCACCAAGTTTTTTTTAACCATTATTTATTCCCTTTTGCCTTCATTACTTAATTATATGGTCAGATGGGCGTGACAAACAAATTTAGATGCAGTATATCACATCGCAAGACATGCCAACTTCCTAAAAGTTTCCTTTAATTATCTACATTCACTGGTTATGAAACGCTATCTGACCCAAGAGGGTAACTAAATTAAGTTTTTTGTTTTTTTTTGGTCATGATTAAATTCACAAAAATCTTCAGTCTGGCTTGAGAAGAAGCCAGTGTTTTTACTTATTTTCAGGCATAAACAACAAAACAATAAAACAACAAATATGTTAATAGCACAACTCATAATGCCTTCTACTGTATAGATCATACATCTGTGGCACAAGTGGATATGAGCCATAAAACATGCAGGTGCATCAGGCATGTCGTAACTCTCTGAACGAGTCCTACCATAGTCAGTGACTCCAGAGATAGCAGCCCAGGCTCTAATGAGCACATCATTACACTGAGAAACAACATGCATGAATGTGTCTGTGAGAATCAGAGCTTTATAATCAACACTATCTGCATTGACGTTATGTTACACTTTATGAGAGAATAAGCTGGCATATTGATTCATCCGCATCTAAGTGCTTATGACAAAGTGTCTCTCTCTTCTCTGACAGGCCAGTATAATGATGGCAGTGATGAGGTGAAATACCATTACTGTAGCTGCAGACGCAATATGTGCTGTACAGTAAGGAGCTCTGATGAGGCGTGATGCCTTAGCTTTGCAAAAGCCTTTGAAATGTAAATGCCGTACATATCAAAGGTCGGGAAGTTATTTGGAAAAGAAACAGCCAACCCACAGCAAAACGGCTAACAGAGATAGATACATAAAATCAGATCACAGCAAACCAGCTGAGTGTACATATCTACATACATAAACAAACCAAATGGGATCAGATCAGTATGCTAGTAAAATCTAATTAGATTAAACCAGACAGTTTAAAATCTTATTTTAAACTGTAAAATAAACAAAAATATGAAAAATATGCATTTCAGCAGGAATGCATGTATTATACATATACACATACATTATT
>NW_015505979.1:2652-3185 GCF_001515645.1 Sinocyclocheilus grahami | reverse complement strand
AGGGATTTTCATGAACATGTGGACTACTTAAAAGGCCTGTGATAATCCAACAGAGACAAAATTCATATGATGCCAACACACACACACACACACACACACACAATCCTAATACACAACTAAAGACACTTATAGCACGTCTGATTTCATCTCAGAAGAAAAACTAAGAATAAAACAATCCACAAAACAGTTCTAAACACAATGCAGGTTATCTATAGACACAAGCTCACCCCTGCTTTGACTGAACGGAGACAGCACAGTGATATTTACAGTATTTCTCCAGTGTTTTATTGTAGGAGGAGCGGACAGAGACAAAGGCTCAGCTAGCGCTTCATTACATATGTATATAGAACACTGTCTGCAGGTTACGCGGCTCCTTAGAAACGCTACAGCACAAATCTGTCTCGAAAGACCGGGTAATAACGAAACAGTGAAGTCCATCCTTGCAGTCCGATGTGAGATGAGTGAGCTAGGCGTGTGCTGTGCTGCGAGACAGCGGACGGACTCACCTCGAGCAGCGCGCACAGCGTCAGCAG
>NW_015505979.1:0-996 GCF_001515645.1 Sinocyclocheilus grahami | reverse complement strand
GAGTGCTGTTATCACTAGAATATAGCACCGCTGGAAAAGGCTGCACTCTCAGCCAATTTGATTCGAGGACCGGGAAAAACTGTTGTATAAATGTGAATATACATGACTGTGATGACAAGAGAAAGCAATGTAGAAGATGTTGGAAAAACAAATAACAACAATAAAAAACAAATAAAACCAGTACTACATCAATGTTTCTCTCCACCGCCATGTTTGAAGCTTGTGGATATTTTTTTTGGGGGGGGGGGATAGCAAGGGTAATAGCCATGGTTATGAAACATGCATTGTCAAACTGTTGGACAACATCCTTTAGAAATTAACAGCACCCTATCTGTTTTCTACAGATTTTTGTTCTTACAGTATTGTTATTTTCCTGTTTGCTATTGATTATTACATTAATTTTTTCCCCCTTTATTTTTGTGAAACATCAATCCACTTTTTTTAATGCTCTGTTCTCTGTACCTTCTTGAAACATATTTAATCTTGTATGCATTTAACAGGTCTTACTTAACATTTCGCTTCACACACACAATACACAATACAATTTATCTTTACATTTTATCTTCTGCACCCAGTCTTAAATTTACTTGTGCAACTTTAGTTAAATTTCAAGGAATAATTGAACCCTTTAGCAGTATTCATGCTATTATCTGCTTCAAGTGTGATAGTGAGCTTGAATGAAATGACACAGAATCAGGTTTATTTGTCCTCCCCTGTGCATTTACCAATGTCCGTTGCCATGGCAGCAGTTTTTATCAAAACAAAGAAGAGGACAGAGAGAGAGAGCGCTAGTGTTTGTTTCAGGGTGTTGTTCTTTCACTTAAATGGGTAGCCTCACTAATGACTAAGGCTCTAATGAGTTGAGATGATGAATTGAAGTCCACCTCGACTGTCTTGTTATGTTGCCATGAGTTTGTGAAGAGAAACTGGGGGAATCCAATTAGTTCTGCGGGCCGTGACTCAAGCTGAATGTCCTCACTGTCTGTCATCGTCTGT
>NW_015505978.1:543515-545315 GCF_001515645.1 Sinocyclocheilus grahami | reverse complement strand
ACTGCGTTTCTCCAACATGGAGAAATACAAGATTTCTATGCAAATACTTGATATAGAATGGGAAGAGTTTTGGCTTCTTCGACAAAAATTCTTCTTATCTAATAAAGTTGTTGAAGTCTCTATCAAAATTATCCATAATTGTTATCCGGTAAATTACAAACTTGCTAAATTTAACAATAGTATTTCCCCCAATTGCTCCTTTTGCCTTCAGTCTGAAGAAACAATCAATCATTTGTTTTGGGACTGTGCTTATTCTAAAGTGTTCTGGGTTGACTTTTCCAATTTTGTTAAAAAAATATTTATATCCAAACTTTTGTATAACCCCAAAAATTGTGTTTTTTGGTTACTCTTTGAATTTAGAGTCTGTAAATTTATTATTAATCTATTGCTATATCTTGCTAAATTTTACATTCTTACGTGTACATTTTCAAAGAAAACTCCCTAATTTTTTATTTTCAGGAAAGATTTTGATGTGTATGTAAACTCTTTAAGAAACTCTAATAATTATATTGCATGTAAGACTCTTTCATGGTGTAAGTCTTATAAGCTAACATAGTATGCTTTGGAGTATTGTTTGTAACCCTTGTTGTCTTTTGTTCTTATTTGTCTTTGTAATTGTATTTGTTGTTCTTCTATAGACCAATTATAGGTTTGTAAACATTCAGGATGCGCGCGCATCATGGTTGCAGAAAACCCTCCGGTTACTATCGTAACCTCGGTTCCCTGAGAGCGGGAATGAGACATCACGGAGATATTTCTCCGTTATGGGATCTCCTTCCCTTCCAACCTTTCCTGAAGTCCTATTGGCTCCCGCCAGTCCAGACTGGCCAATTGTCGCGAAGTATGCAAATCGCATGCAAATACTATCGAGCTCGAGCGGCAGTATAAAATGCGGTGCACGCGACAATTACGTCAGAATCTGATACTGAACGCAGCTTTAGCTGATCGAATAGCAAACACGGCGACCACCGTGATGTCTCGTTCCCGCTCTCAGGGAACCGAGGTTACGATAGTAACCAAAGCGTTCCCTCTCGAGCTTTCACGAGACATCACAGTGTTTCCTCCCGGGACCCCACGCCTTCCTGCGGAAATTCGGCTCCTGGCGAGGAGCAGTAACGTTAGCCGTCACCGCTGCGGACGCTGGCCTGGGGTTATCTCTCCGCTGGGAAGAGCCAGGTGCCAACGAGGATCTGGATCTCGCCGTCTGCTGCTGGAAAGCGCTCGTGAGCCTCCGCGAAGCGCTCAGTAATGGACTCCACGGCGCTACCAAAAAGGCCGGAGGGAGTCACAGGAGCTTTCAGCAGCACTTTACGGTCAGCATCCTTGAGGTCAGCTAGGTTTAACCAAAGGTGCCTCTGAAGGACGACCATAAAACCCATGGCCTTACCCACAGCCTGGGCCGCTCGCTTCGTCACCATCAGCGCGAAGTCCGTCGCCGCGCGCAGATCCTTAACGGCCTCTGCCGTGAGGGCTCTGCCCTCCGCTGCCTGCAGGAGCTTCGCCTGAAAAACCTGCAGCACTGCCATGGCGTGCAGCGCGGAAGCCGCCTCGCCATCAGACACATATGCTTTATTGGCAAGGTGGGCGGTGGTTCTGCACGGCTTTGAGGGGAGGCTGATGTCTGAGCCTAGGGTCTTGGCTGCTGCAGGACACAGGTGCGCAGCGACGGTCTCCTCGACTGGGGGAGAGCGCACGTACCCGTGGGCCTCCGGGCCTCCGCCGTGGGAAAAAATGGCCTGTGTGGCAGAGTGAACGCGCGCAGATTGGGGCGCAGACCATGTTTTCACCAGCTCACCAGCT
>NW_015505978.1:537852-541109 GCF_001515645.1 Sinocyclocheilus grahami | reverse complement strand
CCATCAGCGCGAAGTCCGTCGCCGCGCGCAGATCCTTAACGGCCTCTGCCGTGAGGGCTCTGCCCTCCGCTGCCTGCAGGAGCTTCGCCTGAAAAACCTGCAGCACTGCCATGGTGTACAGCGCGGAAGCCGCCTCGCCATCAGACGCATATGCTTTATTGGCAAGGTGGGCGGTGGTCCTGCACGGCTTTGAGGGGAGGCTGATGTCTGAGCCTAGGGCCTTGGCTGCTGCAGGACACAGGTGCGCAGCGACGGTCTCCTTGACTGGGGGAGAGCGCACGTGCCCGTGGGCCTCCGCCCCATCCACGTGGGAAAAAGTGGCCTGTGTGGCAGAGTGGACGCGCGCTGATTGGGGCGCAGACCATGTTTTTACCAGCTGCTCATGTACGTCGGGGAAAAAGGGGACCGACGTCCTCGAGTCAGCTTTCCAGGTGGACCTGAAATACCAGGAGTCAAGCTTACTCCTGGCAGGCTCCTCTGGAGGACTCCAGGTAAGCTCCAACTCCTGGACAGCCCTTGAGAGAACCCTCATGAGCTCCTCCTGGAGGTCTGAGGGCCCCATGCTGTCCGGCTGATCGGACTCCGATCCCACCCAATCCTCCCTCTCTGAGGCCGAGATGGACATCGAGTCATCCCCCTCCTCCTGGCTAAAGGGTACAAACTCCGCAATGTTGGAAGGAGGGCGCAAGCAGTCCTCGGGGAGTGAGACCGGGGAACGGGGTGACCGTTGGACTTCGCGTCAATTGGCCAGTCATTTGGACTGGCGGGAGCCAATAGGACTTCAGGAAAGGTTGGAATGGAAGGAGTTCCCATAACGGAGAGATATCTCCGTGATGTCTTGTGAAAGCTCGAGAGGGAACCCGGGAGAGATAGCCTTTACGGCTAGAGAATTTCACGGATACGGTACAAAATAGTTAGGTTTAAAAAGATTATAAATTATCTATGATAATATGTTCTCCGCATATTACAAGAGCTTGTCACCCAGCGATAAGCACTGTTATTCAACGAAATTGACGTTAGAGAGTGCGATAGTCTTACAGATCCGAAACAGGGGTGACGGTTTGTGTGGGCGGAGCCTATCTGGAGGCAGAATATGACGGTTTTCAAGTGGCATGGAATAAAAGAATTAAAAAAGGTACGTCCCCTATGAACAGCATATGTGAATATTATGTAGACCTATTGTTTAAATCGAATTTATGCTTTAAAAGTAGAGTAATCATAGCAGTTTTCATCCATAGTATGTCCATTTAAACGTCTGCGTTTAGCTTCAAATGGCGTCTTTGACGACAGTATCCTATAAAAATTATTTGCATTCTAATCTTGACATCAAAAGGCACAAAAATATATGTTTTATTTTATTCCATGGATTTTACCCATTTACCTCCACTTGTTCCCAGTGTTTTTCTGCAATCACTATGTGCGCGCACTCTGAATTGGTCTATTGCATAATAAAAATAAAACAAAATCTATGCAAATACTTTTAAGTACATTCTTCGTATGATGTGGGTGCACACCATTAAGTCTTTTTTACAAAAACATTATTTATTAATGTGTAAAACATTTTAAATGAGCTCAAAAATACTGAATGCACCTTTGATCTTGAGTATTATGTAGTGATGGGAGAAACTGATTCACTGTTTCGAAGCGTTCGAAACACCACACGCTGGTGACATCTGCTGGTCGAAATAGTGTAAAGCAACCAGAACTAGGCCCAAACAAAATGACACCTTTTTCAAAGCAATTGCAAATATCTAGAAAACAGTGTAATGTTTTCAATAAAATTAGCGAAATCAATAAATACCATTAAATATGAATGCTTACCTGATAGCATCACGGAGACGTCTATTTGACATATCTGCAAGACATATGTTTTTTAGAGTGTTTGCTCATCTGCAATACGTCGATAGGACGTTTCCTATCAGATGTCAAATAGACGTTTAGAAAATGTCTTTAAGATGTTTATGGTTTAGAATGTCTGTAAATCTGACATCTTAAAGACGTCTATATCAGATGTTTGTACACAGCAGATGCTTTCCAGATGAAGCAACAGACATCTTGCAGAAGTTCGTGGGCTATCTGGGTTGTGTACTGTGTTTTAGTTAAGGTTTTTGCTAATCAGACCATTCATATGCCATTATTAACACCTTTTTAATTATAAACATGTGTTTGTCATTATGCTGCCTATAAAACACTAGCAAAGTAAAGGGGTAATGTTGTGACTCAATAGGAGGATGATAGCTATATTTTGAGGTTCAGGTATGCTTTACAAGAATGCATTTCTTTCTTTATTTATTTTATTATTATTATTTTGTTTTTGTTTTTGTTGTTTTATAAGTGTGTGTGAAAGGGAAGTGATGTTTAAAAAAATAAAACTGTGACAAGAAGAAAACAAGACAGAAATACCATTATGAGTTTTTATTTAAGTTTAGAAGTTGTTCCAGTGTTTTAACATTTAAATGATTTTTTTTTTTTTGCACAGAACTTCTGCTTTAGAAAAAACTTGTTCACATTGCACAGATGTAGCTGGTATTGACAAGTATTTTTTGGCAAGGTGGAAAAGATGAGGGAAGAAAGTTGGGTGTGTTTGAGTGTCGTTGTACTTCAACCATTGCATCTATTTCAGCCAGCCAGAGATCTGTAATCAGGGGCAACATTCATTTCATCAGCAGGGATAAGCACACAAGGGGAAAAACTAGCAAGAAAATGGTTGTTATTCTGGAACACCTCCGCCAGAGCACTGACTTCAATCCAGTTGGGAAATCTGTAATAAGACCAGAAGAATACCCATGTTCTCAACCTGTTTTGACAGAGGTGGAGCAAATATTCCTTGGAGAATGTGCAAATAAATCACAAACAGAACCAAGTAAAGAAATAGTGTCTCTTATCAGAAGACTTACATTTGAATTTGTAATGCTATTAAAGAAAGAAATTCAATGTGGTGAAACATTCATGGTTAAATTGATATGATACCTATAAAGTCCATCTGCCTTATGTTTACCTGTTAATCCAATAATTAAAATTATGTCATCCTTTACTCACCCTCATGTCATTCCAAATTTCTTTCTTCTTTGGAAGACAAAATAAGATATTTGGAAACATGTTGATAACTAAACAGTTTGCTCTTCCTTTTGACATCCACTGTATGGACACAAAATTCAATGTAAGTCAATGGAAACCAAAACTGTTTAGTTATCAAAATCCTTCAAAAGTTCTTATTTTGTCTTCCACACAAGACAGAATGTCATACATGTTTGGAC
>NW_015505978.1:449346-537842 GCF_001515645.1 Sinocyclocheilus grahami | reverse complement strand
ATTTTGAGGTTCAGGTATGCTTTACAAGAATGCATTTCTTTCTTTCTTTATTTTATTATTATTATTTTGTTTTTGTTTTTGTTGTTTTATAAGTGTGTGTGAAAGGGAAGTGATGTTTAAAAAAATAAAACTGTGACAAGAAGAAAACAAGACAGAAATACCATTATGAGTTTTTATTTAAGTTTAGAAGTTGTTCCAGTGTTTTAACATTTAAATGATTTTTTTTTTTGCACAGAACTTCTGCTTTAGAAAAAACTTGTTCACATTGCACAGATGTAGCTGGTATTGACAAGTATTTTTTTGGCAAGGTGGAAAAGATGAGGGAAGAAAGTTGGGTGTGTTTGAGTGTCGTTGTACTTCAACCGCTGCATCTATTTCAGCCAGCCAGAGATCTGTAATCAGGGGCAACATTCATTTCATCAGCAGGGATAAGCACACAAGGGGAAAAACTAGCAAGAAAATGGTTGTTATTCTGGAACACCTCCGCCAGAGCACTGACTTCAATCCAGTTGGGAAATCTGTAATAAGACCAGAAGAATACCCATGTTCTCAACCTGTTTTGGCAGAGGTGGAGCAAATATTCCTTGGAGAATGTGCAAATAAATCACAAACAGAACCAAGTAAAGAAATAGTGTCTTTTATCAGAAGACTTACATTTGAATTTGTAATGCTATTAAAGAAAGAAATTCAATGTGGTGAAACATTCATGGTTAAATTGATATGATACCTATAAAGTCCATCTGCCTTATGTTTACCTGTTAATCCAATAATTAAAATTATGTCATCCTTTACTCACCCTCATGTCATTCCAAATTTCTTTCTTCTTTGGAAGACAAAATAAGATATTTGGAAACATGTTGATAACTAAACAGTTTGCTCTTCCTTTTGACATCCATTGTATGGACACAAAATTCAATGTAAGTCAATGGAAACCAAAACTGTTTAGTTATCAAAATCCTTCAAAAGTTATTATTTTGTCTTCCACACAAGACAGAATGTCATACATGTTTGGACTTTCTACATGAGGGTGAGCAATTGATGAGAGGATTTTCATTTTCGGGTGAACTATCCCCTTTACGAGTTCCTGCATTTCAAGTTCCAACTAGGCATGGTGGTGCTAGTAATGGTTTAATTACCAGTTAATGCTTGTACTGATAAGTGTATATCAATTATTATATGTATATGCTGTGCATCTTGCTAATGCATAAATCTAAATTACTGTCAACAAGAGGCCCATTCACCTTAATTCACCAAACAGAGGAATCACATTTGTTTTCACTTCAGAACAAGTGGACTGAGTTGCAATGTTCTCTTTTTTGCCTGTTTTGTTGGAGTAAAACACAACATTCTAGCCCTTAAAAAAATGTGTTTTCTCTAATGTTATAAAATTTTCCTTTGTACATGAAAGATAAAGGATTTTGTCACTGTAGCTTACAGCAGTAAACCCTCTGAACCTTGAAAATGCCACAGGTAATCCAGTGACCCCACACTGGCTGTTTGTCCTCTGCATTCCTCTCACTGGTCTACATCATGATGTGCACAGCCAGGAATCTTTTGTTCCAGTGGTTTGTAAACACATCCAGAGAATTCACTCTGTGTGTCATCCACTGTCCCAGACTATATGTGGAATTTGTGATGCTTCCAAAAGCAGAATATGTAAAAGGAGAGGCAAAAACAAAAACCTTGTAAGGTGGACAGTTTTCATGGCATCTGTTTGTATATAGTTTATATAGTTATATCTGTTTTGTATATGCTGAAATACTGAATACTGATCACAAAAAACATAATTATTGGAAATAAATATTATTTGAAATATTTTAATTAGACAAAAGAAAAAATGGCAACCCAAAAAGCCAAGCCAAAACACTGTAATTTTCTAAATTCTAATATGACTTCCATCTTTATAAAGTTGTGTTTTTATCCAATAGGCCTATATCAAGACAAATATGATGGGGGCATAATAATCCTTAACAGTAATGACCCAATCAATTATTGCAAAAGAACAAAATGCACTTATGAAATATTGGTAAAAACAGACTGAAATCACATAAAGAATAAATAAAACAACAACATATTAAAGAAAAATGTAGGGTTAGTCTGACAGAAGGCAAATATTTGGCTTGGGCATTGTCCATCATCTTTACCACTTCCATTTACACTGAGTAAAAAAAAAAAAAAAACATGAAGCTTGGGTGGTGTTTTTAAATATCTGCATTTACCTATAAAATTATCAAAAGTAATAAGTTATTTAAAACAAAAGACACCTTTACCAATCAGCAAGTAAAGTGGCATGCCAACTGTCGATTGATAGCAAAATCTGACAAATAAAATAGAATCCAGTGAAGCGCAAGCCAATCAAAACATCCATTTAGGGCAGGGGGCGGGGCTAGTTTGTAGCCGAGTTAAGATTGGAAGTCACGAGGTCTTGTGTGCTCATTGTGGTTTAGCATACGAGCAGTAGCCCAATCAGCAAGTAAAGTGGCATGCCAACTGTCCAATATGATTGATAGCAAAATCTGACAAATAAAATAGAATCCAGTGAAGCGCAAGCCAATCAAAACATCCATTTAGGGCAGGGGGCGGGGCTAGTTTGTAGCCGAGTTAAGATTGGAAGTCACGAGGTCTTGTGTGCTCATTGTGGTTTAGCATACGAGCAGTAGCGTGCGAGTGGTGAGTAAAACTTCACGAAAACGTATTGGCCTATCCATTGGGGAATTCGTCTGAATAAGGAATTATTTTGTTTTAGTCACATTTGATAAATATATTCGGACTGTGGCTTGAGGAGGTACTGCGTGTTAGGTTTCTAGTAACTTAATGCTTCCATATGGTAGCTGTCTAGCTTTTATACGTCAGTCCTGTTAGTTCACAACGGCATTATTATGTATAGTTGCATAGTTTTGCTCATGAATGCGGTTTTATTTCAGGTCCCCTGTATTGAGGGCGTCGTGAGTTTTCTCTCCAGGGTTTGTCACTCTGCTCCGCAAGGTGTAACGTTAACTCAGTCAGGCACCGCCGTGCCGACCCCTAACCTGTGTTTCAAACTAAACAGACCAACTGAAACCAGTAGTTCACCTCTTCTCAGGGCGACCAGCGGTGTGTTTATGTCTTTGTTTTGCGAAAACGGTGAGTACCTGGACGACAGGAACTACGGATGGGAAAGGTACGTTGATTTCTGTTATTTCTACTGTATTTTTCTCTCTCATGTGTGCGCGTGTACTCTCGCGATAGTTGGCTCTTAATCTGATGTAGGAGGTCGCGTCAGTCTTAATGTGTTGCATGCTGCACCGAATAAAATGGCGTCTTCCCATTTTGTGACGCACTCTGCAGCATAGTGTTCCTCAACAGAGGCCTGTTTGGGGTTTCATCCCATCAGCATGCAAGTAAATGATGCACCCGAATGCCTGGGTCTGACTACGCCATTGTTTTCTATACTTAACTGCAATTTAATTCAGTATTGAGTTGTATGTAAACAGTACATTGACATGCAGACCCCAATATCACAATGACAGGTGGTCCTAGTAGATAACTAGCCAGGCTTATTGAGAATGGGCACACCTCGATTTATATGTCTGCTGTGGTTGATACTTGGCTGGTAGTGATGCCAAACTATGCAATACTCTTTGTTTTCTGCACTTTATCCTCATTCTCATGTCATTTTTGCAGTGCTATAGTGCAGTTGCCGGAACCTGTTTGGGGGGAACTTAGTCAGCGAGCTCGAAGCCTGGAGCCTCAGTGGCTGTGCCCTTTTCATGTCAGAGACAAAGTATTCTTGCAGTCGTTTATGTCATCACCTCCTCTTCAAACAGAAGATCCTAATAATTGCCAATTCAAGATCTTCTCGTCTTGCTGATAAACCATACGGGAAGCCAAAATGTCCATCAATGTCAATCGCAGCGTGTCAGACCAGTTCTACCGCTATAAAATGCCCCGTCTCGTTGCTAAGGTGGGTTTTAAACTTATATGGCTGGGGTTAATATTTATTTCTTGATGATAAATGTTCATCTAGATTAAATAAATGGATGGTATTTTATATATATATATATATATACACACACACACATACAGTCAAACCAAAAAATTTTCAGAAACAAGATATACATTTTTATATTTTACTAGTGGCTGCAGGACACTAGTTCATTTACGTAAGTGAGGATAGCAAAATAAAGTAAACTGACATTATACCCAAAAATTCTACCAGTAAAATTGATAAAAGATTGGGACCAAAACTTATTCAGACACATTGACCTGACCATGTTTTGCTTAAATGTTATCTGACATTATCAAGATGAATTTGTTCTGATACAGTTTGAGATCTTATCATATTTTATTACCATTTTCTAAACTATAGCGAATAAACTGATAATGTGTGGAATTTTGAAGGCGTCTGAATAAATGTTTGGTTTGACTGTGTGTATATGTATATGTATATGTATATATATATATGTATATGTGTGTGTGTTAAAATGAATATTCACCATTATCCACATATATATATATATATATATATGTGTGTATATATATATATATGTATGTGTGTGTGTGTGTGTGTAAAAATTACATATAATCTAAACCATGTTTGTTTTTCACAGGTGGAAGGCAAGGGGAATGGAATTAAGACTGTCATAGTCAACATGGTTGATGTTGCCAAGGCTCTGAATAGGCCTCCAACATGTGAGCAGTTTTTTCTGACATTATCAAGATGAATTTGTTCTGATACAGTTTGAGATCTTATCATATTTTATTACCATTTTCTAAACTATAGCGAATAAACTGATAATGTGTGCAATTTTGAAGGCGTCTGAATAAATGTTTGGTTTGACTGTGTGTATATGTATATATATATATATATATATATGTGTGTGTGTGTAAAAATTACATATAATCTAAACCATGTTTGTTTTTCACAGGTGGAAGGCAAGGGGAATGGAATTAAGACTGTCATAGTCAACATGGTTGATGTTGCCAAGGCTCTGAATAGGCCTCCAACATGTGAGCAGTTTTTAAAAGCTATGTCACTCGTTTTCTTAAATATGGATTTTCCCATTTGACATTATACTGTAACCTCTGTTTAGATCCCACCAAATTCTTTGGTTGTGAGTTGGGAGCCCAAACCCAGTTTGATACCAAGAATGACCGCTACATCGTCAATGGATCTCATGAGGCAAACAAACTGCAAGACATGCTAGATGGATTCATTCATAAGTTTGTGCTGTGTCCTGAGTGTGACAATCCTGAAACTGATTTGGTAAATGCATCATTTCAAATGTCATTTCCATTTTGCCATAAACATTTAGATTTGCATAGATGGGTCATGGTTGAAGTGAGACTATTAATGAACAGGTGCATTCTGGTGCATGTTGAACTGGGTGCCCTTTATATTTGAGTGCATGTTGCGGAGTATGCAGGTCTCTTTGGGGTCATGCATGTAGCTTCCATGTGTTAAGATTGTTTTGCAGGTGTACAGAGGAAATAAGCTGTGTCATTAATTGTATACAAGCCACCTTCAGTCTCTTGTTTTCAGTTTCCAAAACCAATCAGCCAATGGCAGGAGGGTCTCGTCATAATGGGATTGTTAACCCAAAAATTAAAGTTCTGTCATTTAGGCCTCATGTCATTCCAAACCCATAAGACATTCATTCAAAGAGCACACGCTTGTATCTGTCAGATCACCTGACAGAGCAAGCTGGATCAAACTGTATGCTTATGATATTGATGGAAGTGCTTAAAATAAAGCACATCTCATGTTAAGGACAGCTCACTCTGTGTCCTTGCTATTTTTCAGATGCGCTTACAACATCAAACTACTCTGTTGACATAAATGGTATTGTCTTATCCTAAATCATTTTTGAAAATACAAAAATAGCATATAAAGTCGATATACCGCCCAGCCCTACTTATAGAACATCATATATCGATCACATATAATGGCAAACAGAAGCTCAAACATACCTGCTTGGTGCACGAGAACCAATGAGATTTGTTCTTGCATGTTGTGCAAGAACATTTAAGCTTCTGCAAGAACCAGTGAGGTTTGTTCTTGCGTCACACAAGTATGGTTGAGCATGGACTTTAAATGGAGGGACAGAAGTTTCTCGTTTCTTTAAAAAATGTATTGTTTCGAGAGATGAAAAGCCTTGGGTGTTTAACTGACTTGAGAGCAATGTTCTTTTGCCCCTGCTGATTTTCCTCTGCAGTGCAGTACTGAGGACTTCCTGAGATTTTTGCATGATCTCAGCTGGCCTGGTTTCTGTTTCGTGCTGCAGTCAGCCTTCTATTCTCTCTGTAGGGTCATAAGACATACTGTAACACACAGGCCTATACCTGTATACAAGGCAAAGCATACATTTTTCCAGCAACAAAATGATTTTAGAATTTGTGACCGAGGCACCTGATGTTCATAAACTTTCATAACTGGTAAGTGTTTTTTCTTTTGCCTTGTGAACTGGCCGAGCCTTAATGATTCTGTTTCTTTTACATGTATTTTTTTATTGACCGTTGCATGCAATCGTGAAATACAGCATTTTTTTTTAAATTGGCTATTCGTTGTGGGGGGGGGGAAAAAAAAGTTTTCGGGTTCGGGCTCTAAATTGAACTGTGCCGGTCGGGCTGGGTCAGACGATCTCGGGTACGGGTCGGGTTCAGGCTTCAGTTTAAAGCCTGTGCAGACCTCTACTGTAACTCTTGATAGCTTGAATGCTTCTAGTTACACTACAACAAACTTTTTTTTATTTTATTTTGGTCAGTCAAACTCCTTAGATGTAAAATATTTACTTGAAGTACCCCCTGAGATTTTGTTAATATTTCAGTAATTTAACAACAAATTCACATGTTCACGATGCTATGATTTTAATAATATTATAGTAATGGTATGATTTGAACCGTTTGGGAAACCTGCACTACAACAGCAGTCTTCCTGTGTGTACAAACCTTATTACTTTTGTTAAAATGCACTAATGCTGCTTTTACAAATAACACTGTCATACTGGCTTGTTAATGCACTATATTAAGTGTAAGAAGTTTACATTTTCTGCCCACAGTTCTGCCACAACAATAAGAAAGCCCAGAAATATCTTCTGGGTGGCTTTGAGTGCCTGGTGAAGCTGCATCAGACTCAGCTCTTACCCAGAGTCCCCATTATACTCAAAGACCTATATGACGCAGATCTGCTGGAGGAAGATGTCATACTCGCATGGGCTGAAAAGGTAACCTGCCAACACACAGCCTCTAGACATGACCTTCTAGAATCTCAGATGAAACTATGTAGGTCAGAGTTGAGCGTGGCCCAGATCAGATGCCAAAAAATCTGATGATATAAGTAGTTTAGATGCATGAATCCAATTCTGATCTCTGGCAGGTCTCTGAAAACCCATAAATGGAAGGATGATGTGGTCAGTTACCTGTTAATAGGCAACCCTTGTTATTTTAGCCTGAGTGTCTGAGGGGGTTGTAATATGGTAATGTCTGTGACCTGCATGCGGCTGGAGAGGCCAGGGTCTCTAGTGTTCTCGAATTTAAGCTCGTTTGTGATGATTTTGCTATAGGTGTCTAAGAAGTATGTCTCCAAAGAGTTGGCTAAAGAGATTCATGCCAAGGCAGAGCCCTTTGTTAAATGGCTCAAGGAGGCAGAGGAGGAGAGTGAGGGCAGCGAGGAAGAGGAAGATGATGAGGATGACAATGTTGAGGTAAAAAAAGCTGCATTATCACTTTTCATAACCAGGATTTATAATAAGATCAAAGTAAATATAGAAGTTGTTAGATACTTATAGCACAGAATTTACTTTTATCTTCCTTTTCTCTAGGTGGTGTATTCCTCATCTGCCCGTGAGTTGAAAATGGAGACCACAAAACCGGAGAAGTCGGCCCATGAGGAGGAGGACATTGATATTGATGCCATTTAAAGATGAAACCAAAAATCTTCAGTTGCCTCTTCACATATTGCTCAGCTTCTTTTTGTCAGACGCATGCCTTTCACTTCCTTTGGCCTTTTCTTCAGCTCTAGGCCTGGGTTAGCGCACTGCTCAAAGCCTCTTATTTTAGTCTTTTCTCACCAGCTTTATTGATAAATTGTTGCTGTTGTTTGTATGCATGAGTTTCTTGGATTATAGAGCATAAATTCGAACGAGTTCCCCTTGTATTTTTGCAACTATTAAAGATTTGCCTGTGAATTCCACCCTTTTGTCTGTGTAGTTGATTGACAGTAATATTTAATATTATAAAGGGTGTTCAAAAGTTTGGGGTTAAGCAGCAGTTTTTTTTAAAGATGTTTCTTGAGCAGCAAATCAGCATCTTGGAATGATTTCTGAAGGATCACGTGACACTGAAGACTGGAGTAATGATGGTGAAAATTCAGCTTTGCATCACAGGAATAAATTACTTTTTAAAATATATTCATATAGAAGTCATTTTAAATTGTAATTTAACAATCACTTTTACTGTATTTTTCATAAAATAAATGCACACTCGGTGAGCATAAGAGACTGTTCAAAAACATTTTTAAAAAATCATACTGACTGATCGTTTCTGTAATGATGGTCACTGTGGGGGAAATGGGTTGTGACTGCTAATAAGAATTACACTAGGTAGACATCAAGCCTCAGAAGTTTCCAAATCAGGCATTTATTAACCTTTTAATGTAGCACATTTAACGTAATGTTTTAGTTATGGGACAGGTCAAAATCAGACATTAGGCCATAAAATCCAGAACATGTAATACAGATCCAATAAATCAGAAATACTTAACAAAACACAACAGTCTCTGCACACATCCATATAGAAAGTCATAATTTCCTTCTTAATAACAGAAACAATCCTAACATTCTGCAAGCAGCTAACTACTACTACTTTAGCAACATTTATATCAAAGATCATAATTATTTTCCCTTTAGTCTTTGCACCAGTAGAAGACAGATCACAGTGTTTTGCCCTACACAGGGCTTTTTGTTAAATGCTATTTTCAAAAAGTACAAAATACATTAACGCAGGACTTAAACTATTACTACTTGATGTCAATTTTTGGCACCCACCCCCTTTTTTATATAAATTTTGGATGGTATTACATTGTGCAAAACGCAGATAAGCTAAAACATCCCACTAGTCTAATACTTCATCTCTCTCTTTCCTGATTAGCTTACATTGATCTTAGTGCAACATGGAGGTAGTTTGACAACTACCAGCTTCTTTTCATTAACATTAATCTGCCAACTTCAACAACTGCATTTAACTATTTGACAAACAAAACTGTGATGGATGTGAGAATAACAACAAATTCAAAAAGCTACTAAGCTCTCTTAAATTTTTTGTTCAGAATCTAACATTCAGTTAAAGGAATATTCTGGGTTCAATACAAGTTCAACTCAATCAACAGCATTTGTGGCATAGTGTTAATCAACATAAAAAAATATTTTGACTTAATTATAAAAAGAAAAAAGGAGGTTGCAATGAGGCACTTACAATGGAAGAAGTAAATGAGTCCAAGCTTACCATTTTATAAATAATGTTAAAATGTGCAGCATTTGAGCTTAAAGGTGACATTAAAGAAATTGTATAATGTTACAAAAGATTTATATTTAAAATAAATGCTGTTCTTTTGAACTTTCTTTTCATCAAAGAAATGTGAAATGTGAAGCTTACCATATTATAAAATCAATTAAACTGTTTTTTTCTTTCTTTTACTGTTACAGTTTGCATATTATTTGGGCTGTAATGCGATTTAAATCATTTTTAGTCCTTTTAGTGTTTAAGGGATTATAGCATTGCGTTGTCATGGGGAAAAAAACTAAAATTGTAAATCAATTTACACAGAAGTAATTTTTCACACTAAAATCATATTTTATGTTAACATTCATATTATTTGCTAGTTGTGTCTATCCTATTGAAACAGAGAGTATTTCAATGTTTTATTTTAATAGTGTTAAATTATTATTTTAATGTTAATGTTTATGAATTGGTCCAGTTTTCTATTGTAAGTGCCTCACTGTATCCCAGATTGTTTTTTTTTTGCTGTAGTTGTTTTTTTACAGAAAAGGAGGGACATGGAAATTAATTTTTGTGATAATTATATCACAAATGCTATCAATTTGAACCTGGAACATTCATTTAAAGCAAATTCAAGATAGGTCAACTCTCTCTTATCAAATTAATGTCAGATTCAAATTGAAAGGAAAAGCATGGGGATGCTAAAATTTTTTCTTCAAATACTAGATTTTAGATGACTAGAATAAAGGTATGACTGACAGCTTCACCAGAAGAGGACACTATTGGCTTAGTCAGCTATGATTTTGATGATTGCACAACCTTTTTCCACTGTAGCATCTTTCCCCATATTGCTTTTGGTGTATTCAGCTTTGGCGTGGTACCATGGATATCGATCACTTCTGAATTCAAGCGACCATGCTGACTGCTTAAAAAGTGTTATTAGAATTATTTTAGAATGAATCGAGATCTGTGGCACTGGAGAGATAATCAGTGCTACATACTTGAGAACCTCACATGAGAAAAGTGCCAACAACCCTTGTGTTTGACCCTACAGTAAGGGTTGTGTTATTTCACTATTGGACAGATGCAGTGGCGGTAGCTGCCGCTGTGTCACCTGTTGCACAAAGATGAATAGAAACCCGATCACGAGGGCAGTGCCGAGGATGGATCCCATGGCCCAGGCGTAGGAAGGCTCTCTGGGCACGGGCGGGACCACTGGCTTTGGGGTTGACGTCTCCACTAGGACATCCTGCACGCTTGACAAAGAGCCATTGTTGGGCAAGGGCTTGAGACCAAGAATGCTGCACATGAGAGGATAGAGGTCGACGGAGCGCATGGATGCTTTGGTGTAGTCGCGGCGGAAAGCGGGTCCACGGGCGACAAACACAGGGTGCATGCTGGGAAGGCTGTTGTTATAACCATGGTTTCCCACTGCAAATCAAGCATGTAATCATTAGATAACTGCAAAGATATTTCTGATACTGATTGGTAAGCACGTCAATGACATTAAAGGAATAGTTCGGGCAAAAATTTAAATTTGCTGAAAAATTACTCACCTTCAGGCAATCCAAGATGTAGATGAGTTTGTTTCTTCATTGGAACAGATTTGGAGAAATTTTGCATTACATCACTTGCTCACCAATGGATCCTAAACTATTACTACTTGATGTCAATTTTTGGCACCCACCCCCTTTTTTATATAAATTTTGGATGGTATTACATTGTGCAAAACGCAGATAAGCTAAAACATCCCACTAGTCTAATACTTCATCTCTCTCTTTCCTGATTAGCTTACATTGATCTTAGTGCAACATGGAGGTAGTTTGACAACTACCAGCTTCTTTTCATTAACATTAATCTGCCAACTTCAACAACTGCATTTAACTATTTGACAAACAAAACTGTGATGGATGTGAGAATAACAACAAATTCAAAAAGCTACTAAGCTCTCTTAAATTTTTTGTTCAGAATCTAACATTCAGTTAAAGGAATATTCTGGGTTCAATACAAGTTCAACTCAATCAACAGCATTTGTGGCATAGTGTTAATCAACATAAAAAAATATTTTGACTTAATTATAAAAAGAAAAAAGGAGGTTGCAATGAGGCACTTACAATGGAAGAAGTAAATGAGTCCAAGCTTACCATTTTATAAATAATGTTAAAATGTGCAGCATTTGAGCTTAAAGGTGACATTAAAGAAATTGTATAATGTTACAAAAGATTTATATTTAAAATAAATGCTGTTCTTTTGAACTTTCTTTTCATCAAAGAAATGTGAAATGTGAAGCTTACCGTATTATAAAATCAATTAAACTGTTTTTTTCTTTCTTTTACTGTTACAGTTTGCATATTATTTGGGCTGTAATGCGATTTAAATCATTTTTAGTCCTTTTAGTGTTTAAGGGATTATAGCATTGCGTTGTCATGGGGAAAAAAACTAAAATTGTAAATCAATTTACACAGAAGTAATTTTTCACACTAAAATCATATTTTATGTTAACATTCATATTATTTGCTAGTTGTGTCTATACTATTGAAACAGAGAGTATTTCAATGTTTTATTTTAATAGTGTTAAATTATTATTTTAATGTTAATGTTTATGAATTGGTCCAGTTTTCTATTGTAAGTGCCTCACTGTATCCCAGATTGTTTTTTTTTTGCTGTAGTTGTTTTTTACAGAAAAGGAGGGACATGGAAATTAATTTTTGTGATAATTATATCACAAATGCTATCAATTTGAACCTGGAACATTCATTTAAAGCAAATTCAAGATAGGTCAACTCTCTCTTATCAAATTAATGTCAGATTCAAATTGAAAGGAAAAGCATGGGGATGCTAAAATTTTTTCTTCAAATACTAGATTTTAGATGACTAGAATAAAGGTATGACTGACAGCTTCACCAGAAGAGGACACTATTGGCTTAGTCAGCTATGATTTTGATGATTGCACAACCTTTTTCCACTGTAGCATCTTTCCCCATATTGCTTTTGGTGTATTCAGCTTTGGCGTGGTACCATGGATATCGATCACTTCTGAATTCAAGCGACCATGCTGACTGCTTAAAAAGTGTTATTAGAATTATTTTAGAATGAATCGAGATCTGTGGCACTGGAGAGATAATCAGTGCTACATACTTGAGAACCTCACATGAGAAAAGTGCCAACAACCCTTGTGTTTGACCCTACAGTAAGGGTTGTGTTATTTCACTATTGGACAGATGCAGTGGCGGTAGCTGCCGCTGTGTCACCTGTTGCACAAAGATGAATAGAAACCCGATCACGAGGGCAGTGCCGAGGATGGATCCCATGGCCCAGGCGTAGGAAGGCTCTCTGGGCACGGGCGGGACCACTGGCTTTGGGGTTGACGTCTCCACTAGGACATCCTGCACGCTTGACAAAGAGCCATTGTTGGGCAAGGGCTTGAGACCAAGAATGCTGCACATGAGAGGATAGAGGTCGACGGAGCGCATGGATGCTTTGGTGTAGTCGCGGCGGAAAGCGGGTCCACGGGCGACAAACACAGGGTGCATGCTGGGAAGGCTGTTGTTATAACCATGGTTTCCCACTGCAAATCAAGCATGTATTCATTAAGCAATTGCAAAGATATGCTCTGATGCTCTGATACTGATCAGGAAACACATCAATGACATTAAACAAACAGTTCACCCAAAAATTTTAATTTGCAGAAAATTTACTCACCCTCAGTCCATCCAAGATATAGATAAGTTTGTTTCTTCATCAGAACAGATTTGGAGAAATTCAGCATTACATCACTTGCTCACCAATGGATCCTTTGCAGTGGATGGGTGCCGTCAGATTGAGAGTCTTATAAAATAATCCACAACACAACTCCAGCCCATCAATTAATGCCCTGTGAAGCAAAAACCAGCGTTTTTGTAATAAACAATCCATCATTAAGCTTTTTGCTTCATAAGACATTAACTGATGGACTGGAGTTGTGTGGATTATTGTGATGTTTTTATCAGCTGTTTGGACTGTCATTCTGACGGCACCCATTCGCTGCAGAGGATCCATCGGTGAGCAATTGATGTAATGCTACATTCCTCCAAATCTGTTACAATGAAGAAATAAACTCTTGGATGACCTGAGGGTGAGTACATTTTCAGCAAATTTTCAATTATGGGTGAACTATTCCTTTAATAGGTTATCATAATATGTTCTGCTTAAATTATGAGTAAATATTAATACGCACACATAAAAGATCCGTTTCTGTTCTGCATGACCGTCCAGCCCTCTTTGACTTCAATGATCAGAGGCATGATCCTGACATTGTGTCTGTAGTGGTAATGATCTGGGATCTCCTCCTTTTTATAAACAACCATGTTAGGGTTGGCATTCTTCAACAAATTGTAGACCTCTTCAAGTTTACCTGGGTTAAGAAGAGAATAACACTCAAAAACTATAAAGCATGTGACACCAATTAAAACATATAACATTAGTAACTGGGTGTTTCTTAAACTATAGGCATATTTTGCCATTTAAAAAGGCATATTTTGTTGTATTGTATTATGTGATGATAAAAACAGTAAATATAAAATACTTTCTATACATTTTTGAAATAAAATGACCAACTCATTTATCTTGCATTTCGTAGCTAGGTTTTATGCATCCTAAATTTATAATAATATTTTTTACACTTTTTGCATAAAGTTAAAACTTGATTGGAAATGATGCACAATAAAAATAGTTTGCTCACAAATTACATGATTTATTTACTGAAATTATTTATGTTTTTCACTCTTTATTTAGACCTAAAGACCCCTTTAACAGAAAATATTTATCTGAAGTAATATTTCAATAATTTAACAGCACATTTGCATGTTTATGGTTCTCTAATGTTGGGTAACGATCATATAACATGTAGTTAAATTTACATTTTTAAGATTGAATTAATATTTAGATTTGATCAACTCACAAACCCCTTGAAGTTCCCTCATGAACCCCAGTTTAGAAAAACCTGGTTTCATGAGTTCTCATAATTGGATTGAGCAAATAGTAAGCATCTCTGCAAACATGCTGGCTTTTTGCGGGCACATGAGCTAGGGCCAGCCCACACCAAACCTAAACAGGCCCAGTGCGGGCTTGCCCAGGTGAGGCCCACAGCTTTGGGCTCACAGCAGGCTCTCTATGAGCAGGCCACACTAGTGGACTGTCCACATTTATCCTATGATGGGCCCAGTGTGGGCCAGCCCGTTCGGGCCCAGAGCAACTTTTGTATACTTTGGGCCCATGCAGGTTTTGTGTAGGCAGCCCTGTAATGCAACTAGGAGAATACAAACAACATTGACTGGCCATTCTTTAGCCACTCAATTGAAGTGGAATGGCTCAAATCAAGAGACCATGCATGTATGGCCTATGTTTGGATTGATGCTAAAAGTTTAAGACAGTGTATTTGTATGCATTTTAGAAGGACTCTTTATTGGTGAGGTTACCACATCATGGTCTAGTTTGACGTGGGACCATAGTCTGGACTATTTTTGACTGTTCCTGGTTAGGAAGAGTCTGGTGTTTGAGAGCTGTGGCGTGTTTTCATTACAAGAGGTTGGATTATTAATTTGCTATCAGTCAACTTCAGCTATGGACAGTGTTTGGACATTGATGTACTTTCACATGACGAAATCCTACAGTCTTACATTGCTTTGTTTTGTTGTACTTTTGTGTATTTGCATTCTTGGCTATATGTAGCTGTATTAACCTGAACTGAATGTTTTCTATTTTGTATTTAATAAATTGATTTGAAATCCCTTTGACTACTGTACATTTTTGACAATACAGACATTAGTTATGTGGTGACTGCATCCATTTCAGATGTATAATAACAGTTTTTCTCAAAAACTTAAGTTATAGTAGCTGGAAAGTATTTAAAGTGAAACCTATGTATTTTTGTAGATTAATAGCACGGGCCCTGTGTGGGAATATAGAGGGCTTCCTGAGGGCAAAGTGAGGGCTGCCTGTGAAGGGCCAGTGCTAAGGGGCCAACGTTTTGCCAATGAGCACATTCTCAGGGGCCCTGCGCTGGCAGCCCGCTGGGGGCCCTAAGGCTAGCCCTAAGTGGGCCCGTAAAGGGCCAGTGCAGGCAGGGATATTTGGTGTGCTGTCCTGAGGGAGGGCTCTGAGCTCAGAATATAGCCCAAACCCAGAGAACTCCCTAAACCCTAATCTGGGATGAGAATAGTTAAGAGTGGAGGAGGGATGCCGGAAAACTGTTGTGGGACAGAGGTAAATTGGCTGTATATATACGTATTGTGCTAGTTGTCTAGATTAACTAGACAAGCTCCACCTGTGCCAAATTGGTTGATTATCTGATCGTGCTCCTCCCGAACCTTGTTAATAAAACATCATTTAGATTTTCATAGTTTTAATGATTCATATTTAATGATGGATTTTTATAGTTGAAGTCACAGGTTTGGAAAAGAGAAAAACAATAAAAATCGATACCAAATAAAAAAGGCCTTTGAAAAGTAACAAAAATACAAGATGAAGGCATGGTAAAACTTTCCAATACAGTATTAATGTGATATTTATTTAATTTAAAGAAAAAGAAGGAAGTGGAAGAAACACCCAATTACATGACTAGTGTAATGAGCAATAAAAAAAATGCTTTATATTCATTCTTACCTTCTTTTGGCAAAATACCAACTACAGGGCTCTTGTCTATCCATGTGTAAAGATCACGTCTGACGTAGGTGTCCAGCTCAATAATCTTATCATGTGATAACTGTGTCATTCCATGATCACTCGTAACGATGAGATTGACTTTGTCATAAAGGCCAGCGGTTTTGAGCTTTTCCCTGAGGAATCCCAACTTCTCATCGATGTCTGCTATGACTACATCCATTAGAGGGCTCTCCGGCCCCAAGTTATGCCCACTCTCATCTGGCTCCTCCCAATACAAGACACCAAAATTGATGGCCTCTGGCCCTGAGAACCAGTCAATGAGTTGGTCGACTCGGGTCTCAAATGGCATTGACGCATTATAACTCAAGTAATGTGTTGGGAACGTTCCACCAATCGCTACGTCTGATCCAGGCCACATGGCAGCTCCGCTCTTCCGCCCAGCCTTTTGATTGGTGACCCACAACGGCACAGCTTCCTCCCACCACCATGCATCATACACTTCAGGTCCCTCCATAGAAAAGGAGCGGTTGTGAATGGGGTCATACATTTCGTTAGCAACAATGCCGTGGGTTTCGGCATGTAATCCTGTCACTAAGGTGTAGTGGTTCGGGTAGGTCTTGGTGATGTAGGTGTTTTCCACTTGTTCCACCTGCACACCCTCATCCATCAGGGCACGGAAATTGGGTGTGGGTACTCGATTCACATAGTCCCAGCGGAAGCCATCAAAGGACACCAGTAGCAGCTGGCTTTGCTCGTCCTGCTGTGAGCTTGATGTCTGAAGCAATACTAATAAGCAACTCAGGAAGCAGCTCTTAATCACTAAGAGGTCTGGCATGATGTAAGATTTTCTACTAAAGGGAGACCTATAAAAAGCATATTCATTGTAGGCATGAATGGGGAAGGAACGTTTCGACCATTGACCACATTTACATGCACATCATTTTGTGATTAATATCAACAGTGTGGGTAAAACTTTATTAGTGGAATTCTAGTGTACATACAATAAGCAAATTGCAAATAAATTAAAATATGCACATTCATTTCTAATTTAATATAAACACACTCACATAAAAGTGTATTCCTGTTACGCAGAGTTTGTAATATGTTTTTAAAGTCATTCAAAACTAGTTTCTCCATATATATATATAGAGAGAGAAAGAGAGAGAGAGATTTCTAGAAACCAAAATATTGGCTTAATCTGATTATGGCAATTAAGTTAATGTGTTAACAGTTTCTGATTAATATTTTAACATTTTAATTAATATATTAAAAAACAATTAATGATTTATCTCAGGGGGAATGCAGCTTGAAAAGATCGACATGGAAATTTTAAAAGACGGCCACTATATATATATATATTAAAAAAATGAATTAAAAAAAAATGAAAAAGGTAAATATGAAAAATATTGTCGATTTATATTATTACATTTTCACTTTTTATTATATTTTATTTTCACTTTATTATTTTATTTTTTCACTTTACTATATTTTATTGTAAACCACAGTTTTACAAAAAAATGACAATGATTTCACACAGGAGAATGCAGCTCGGCAAAAGATTTGACTCAGAGTAAAATAAAATAAAAAGATAAACGTGGGGGAAAAACACATATTACACAACAATGACTCACCTAAAAAAAAAAACTGCAACAATTACTTTTATTATAATTTGTTTTAAATCCGCTTGTATCTGTCTTTAAAAGAATGCAATCGGTCGCATTGTTCTGAATGGCACTGCATGTATGTACGGTTATGCATGTCATATTCGGTCATGGCAGTACAGCCTACTTTCAGCGCGCCTGCTCAGTTAACAGGTGCATTTTTCTTATACATAATGCAACAACTAACCGGATACATTTCGAACTATAAATGCTTTAAACGGGTGTCAAATGTATCAAAATCCTTCAATTGTACAGTGCGTCAGTAAAAATGGAAGATGATGACATCATACACAATGCAGCGCATTTCTGTCACCCGTCCCGCCGCTCGCGCTTCACTGGTGTCCCTCTTTTTAAAAACATCTACAAAACAATCCCTGTTGGCTCTAAAATAATATTCTATAACGCTATCCTCAACTAACCAGTGTGCTTCTCCGCTCAACGGCAGCTGTTGTAAACGAAAGGAAACCCGTTTATCTCAAGTTAGCGCGCTGCATGGTCTATGACAACGCTTTATGTCATTACAATACATTATCAAAACGTCTCCGATATCAAGCACCTTCACAGTGAAAACAGATGCATCTGCGATTAAACGAATCGAACCCGTGTGTATGCATGCAAGTAAACGTTCAGCTTACCTCTGTGGACGATATTGGGCTCTGCAAAAAATAAACAGGAAGTCCCGCCTATTTCTCTCTCACCAATGAATCTCATTATCAGCGCTAAACGCTAACAACAACACTATTCATTTGATTTTTATTTAATAGTTTGTTAGTGTGTAATAATATTTGTTAGGCTAATGGCTACTGAAGTCTAAATGATAGTCGTAAATGCAAATCATCTACTGTCATTCTAAATAATTACATTTTGTTGTGTACAATATAATTTGAATCCCTGATGGCACATGTACAACACTGAGATGTCTATTTGACGTCTGCATTTACATCTGCAAGACTTTTTAGAGGGTTTGCTCACGCAATAGCCTACGTCTGTAGGACGTTTCCTATCAGATGTCAAACAGACGTTTAGAAGATGCCTTTAAGTTGTTTATGATTCAGAATGTATATAAAACTGACATTATTCTGCTGTTCCATCAGCGCCACCTGCTGTCAGAGAGTGGATTTACAGAGAGTTACATTTACTGTATATTCAGCCTGCCAGTAGTTTTTGTCTGGACAAAAAAACGGAGCAAATTTGCATGCCCTGCTGTAAATTTTGACCAGCTGATCAAAAACAAGCTGTGTGTATTGTACACATTTAAACAATTCGGATAAAGTATCTAGAACTATTTATGGAACAGATAAAATACATATAATCATTTATTAATCAATGATCATTTTGACAACCCTTTTCTTTACTTAAAGGCTGAAATGTGAGGTTTATTTTTTATTCAACTTTTCCAAAGCTTTATTTGAACATTTCATACATGTTATTAGATAAACTGTTGTCATCATGTTGCTATTTAAAATCCAGACATCATTGGCAATGTTATTGTATTAGGGTTTATGCACATAAAAAGTAATTGTATTTGTTGTTTGTTGATTTTAAGTATAACATTTGGTGAAAGGATTTATGTGTCAGTGCTTTTTGAAAATTTCCAGCACATTTGCGCAATACCGTAATAATACTGATAACCGTGATCATTTTGGTCACTATAATCGTGATAAGAAATTTTCATACCGTTTATGAAAAAATAATATGACTAATGCAAGTTTCATTATGAACATTCTCCACCAGAGGTCACACAAACATAACATAATACATGGTCATCAATAGGCAGTTTAAATATTAACCATTTATGCATTTCTAGAGTCTTGAATAATAAGTATTTGGAAATAGACCTGATGATATCATGACAAAATGTGGTCTTTTACTTTTCTGGACCTTCTACTTTTTAAATAAAATGAAATGCACATTACATGCATTTTCTGAATGTCTATCTGAAGTTCTATAAATAACTATTTAGAATGTGGAAGTAGATATAAGATAGGCCTTGTAAAATGTTTGAAGTAGCCTATTATGATAATTAATATTTCTTATGTACGGTAATTGTTTAACATGCAAGAGTACAAGTGTTTTGGAGGAGTGCTAGTTGGCCTCTCCTCGCTGTGAAAGATGCTGTACTCCAGGCTTTGTGCAGATTCTTTACCATCTCCAGGACAACCACAACCTGACGCAACTTACGCCCCTCCTCCATTCAAGCCTCTCATCTCATTCAAGAACCAAGTGTGGAGTAAAAGCAGTGTTATTGTGCTCTCCACTAGAGCAGGACGCGAGGGGTGCAAGTGCCTGACAAACTACTATGAAGGTAAGAATAATCTTTTCCTTAATACTATCTGCATAAAGAGAGTGTCCAGACTCTCTAATGCCCATATAAACTAGATCAAATATTCAAATATTCTTTAAGAGTCACTACTGAACTGGCTAATGCCTGTCCCACAGGGTGCGGTAAGTTTTAGATGACTTTCAACAGCCTAAATCACTTTTCTACGCAGGATGTATCTGCTTCATGATGTTTTATTCTAATCAGTTGCATCCACCGACCATGAATAGGTTGATTGAGATGGTGCATTTTAAAGTAAAAACTTTTATGAAGTTATTGTCTTTTTAAAAAAAAAAAGAAAAGTAAAAAATGAATGTTTCTGAATTGTCTAGACATGCGTTATTCAACACCCGAATAGGTTTTCATTTAGTCTGTATTTAGTTGGGCTCAGTTAATCATTGCTATGTGACATGTAATAAATAAACTATTTGGTAATAATCAAAGAAATGTTGTTACATGTTGTTACACAACTAATAGCTGAATGGAAAGTTGTTAGTCATCACAGCATTATTCCAATAATACTGGTCATGAATTGAGATTCTGGCCAGAATAGTTCATTTTCACTCCAAATAGCACAATCATTTTATGCTAAGAAACCAAGATTTGCACTCCAGATATACGACAGTAAGGTTCACCGCATCTAATTAGACATGGATGAATGCAGTCATGCCTAGTGTTCCAAACTGTCTGTTTGGCCCAAAGAACATTTAATATGTCTGGAAAAAGGAGAATCCCCCCCCCCCCCTTGAGATCTGCATTCTAGAACATAATACTTTAGACTGTGGAAAGATACAGCACTCAAAACCAATATTATTCATGAAAAGAGAAATTTTCCAGGTTATTATATTAAGTACAATTTAATAAGTACATAGTGTGCACATGCAGAACAGGACTGAAAAATAAAGTGCTACCGCATTATATTATATTTTATTGTTTTATTTATATTTTATTATATCAAGTAAGTGCAAAAGCAAAACCTGCAAAGCTTGTTTAGTCTCTTGATAAATATCATGCTACAGGCATTTATATATACTGTATATTCATGCTGAAATTTGTTTCTTACATTCCATACAGTATTTTCATTCTCTTTGTGAAGCCCTTATTTCACCACGAATTATCATCAGTTGCCTCATATTTTAAAGTCTAGGTATTTAGTCCCTATAAGAAGCACATTTTGTCAGACTAAAGTGAGAGTGGTCTAGGGTGAATGGATCCCCCTGTGAGATGAGTCACATTACTGCTGCCACACACAGAGCTGGAAAAGTGCGGGAGGTGGAGCAAAGGGCTCAATGAGCCGAGACTTTAGGAGTGTGATTAGTCCCGCAGCCATGTGGAGGTTAATGTGAGGCCAATTAACAACTAGCACACGCCTCTTATGGGAAGAACACATTCCTAGAGCAGCTGGGATGATGAAATACGTCAAGGCATTGTGCCAAACGTTATATCACACATACATTAGACAGACAGCTTTGTGGGAAAGCATGAAAAATGTGGGTGGTCCTGAGATCAATTCCGTTATAAGCACAATGCTGATGCTTTGGCGTGAAACAGAACTTCATGTGATTGTCTTCTCAGCAGTAGTTTTGCTTGTCTGTATTAGAGTAATGAGAGGCTGTAATTGAGCAGCATTATATTCTTTGGTGATTGTCACAGGTCTGGCTGCTGTAGTGAGGAGTGACATTTAGTTCTTTAGAGCAGACAGTCTTCAGTGCTGCTGACTCATAGGCTGGGTTTAGTTGCTATGGCAACCACCAGCTTTCTAAGATCCACACTGTGATATGAGGCATGGATGGAAATCGTCGATGTGATCAGTAAACTTTCCATTTTAACCATGATTTACTCCAGAAGAATAGCTTCTGGTTTTGCAAATTAAAACCAAATAATCTTTTCAAATACATAATTTATTTTTCTTCTTTCTTTTATATACTTTTTCACTTACACTAAAAAAGTAGTCGTGATATAATTTATTAATAGGTATTGGCATCTACAACTAAAAAAAAAAATAGTGTAGCAAATAATATTTCACTCAGAAATTGCTAGTAAATTTCACAAACAACTACAAGGAAAGAGCAAGTAACCCACTGTGTTAAGCATGACGTTCTGAAGCAGAAAAAAACATATTTTCTTGTAAAACACTCCAATAATCTTTTACTTACAATTTCGAAAAACCATTTTGTATTTAATTTTATTTAAATAATCATATATTCAATATACATTATTCAAATTCCCTAGAATCAGCATGGATATGTTAATTGTGAAAACATATAAACTGAATCACTTAAAAAGTATGATCGATTAGTTGAATATGATCAAAAAGTCATTTTGATCATACTCAAATTAGTTGAGTTAAAATGGATTAAAATGGATAAATCTTAAAGGGGTCATATGATGCTTTTTTAAAGATCATTATTTTGTGTATTTGGTGTAACAGAATATGTTGACATGCTTTAATGTTCAAAAAACACATTATTTTTTAAATACTGTACATTATTGTAGGTCCTCTATGCCCTGCATCTCTCAAACACGTAGGTTTCTACAAAGTCCCTCCTTCTGACAAGCAGTCTGCTCTGATTGGCCAGCTGACCCAGTGCATTGTGATTGGCCGGGCCTAAAACTTTAAATGATAAAAAGGTAACCAAGTTTGTTTCTATTGAAGGAAAGGATCAAGAAGCAAGATGTGTTAGGACGGCTACGCTACGGAGATGATACTGCTGGAAGAATGGAAGCTCAGTATCTGCATTGCTGATTTAATTTATAGTCCCACAGACACAACATCCTGGTTACTGCAAGCAAATCCAAAAGTTTTCTGTATCATTATTGATCAAACAAGGCAATGACATCACCTGACCACTTAAATTGATTTTCACTGTTTATTTTCTCGACACTAACCACTTCCTCATAAGGCCATGGATGCCAGCTCAATACCTCAGATTAATATAGAGGACTATGATGGCCTTGAGGTTGCCCCAGATGATCATTTGAGAAACTTGAAAGCATTGACTGAGAAGCTCAGACTTGAGACCAGAAGGCCGTCCTATCTTGAGTGGAAGGAACGAGTGGAAGCTCAAAGCTCCAAAGGTTTAGTCGTGTCAGAGGTCTCATCAGAGCTGGAGAAAAGTGTTGGACTGAAGCCCAACGTCACACCTCAGAATCAACAAGTGACTGCAGGGAATGCCCTGATTTCCAGAAGCCTTGGAGGGTTTGATAATATTGACGAAGCTCTTGTTTGGCTTAGAAAAGAACTGGTAAGTCAAAATGTTTCAACATCTCCATCTGTTGACTGAAGTTGAATGGCATTATTTCTGAATTGAAATTGCATACAGTTCATTTTATTATTTTTTGAGAACTATAAAGCCAAAAATATCAGGGTAATAAAATGTAATATTTAAAAGGATGAAATTCTTGACAGAAAAGCTCATTACATAGACTGGCATAATCTTTTTTATTTATTACATTTTTTATTATTATTTCTTAAAATAATAAGCCCTTTCCATAATAAGTAATTTCCTTTTATATGCCAAATATTCATATGGTGTCCATCACTTGTTTGTAAGTGTCCTTGGGTTCTTAAAATGCGCTATATAAATAAAAAAAGTGTTATTATTATTATTATTAACCAGCATGAAACCCCCCCCACAAAAAAGGGGAAAAATATAAGGATAAAAAATATCATGTGGATATCATGTGGTGTGACTCCCAAAAAAGTTATAATTAATATCATATAAAAAATGTCATTAATAATTTATGATATTTGTATAAATATAAAATACCTTGAAAATAGATTTGGAAAACTTTTGAATTGTTTTCAAAAATGATTATGAACACTCATTCATGTGTATTTGTTTTCTTACATTTTTTTAATCGACACAATTAATTTTAAACTGTATTTTTACAGTATTTTGAATGAGAAAGACACTCGTATTTGTCATTATAATCTTCTCACAAATTAGATTTTTCAAAATACTTGCTGCTATTTTGCAGTCATCTTTCTATAAGATAAGAAAATGAACAGCATACCTATTAGTTAGCTAATTTGACTGAAACAATGGAGTGAATGCGCAGGGCTTTATTACCACATCACTGCACAAGATTGCCATTCATGTTAAATTGAGTGTAAAAGATGGCAAGCAGATGAGCATGAGAGGCGCTCACTCTCTGTTCCTCTAAGTATAATCACTTCTCTTCCACTCAGCCATGTGGTTCAAGACATACTTTTATGCACAGGCCATTACAGCCAAGGCATGCAATGAGGCTCCTTTCGCCACATCAGAGGCCTTTCTTTCACTGCCTTTGCTTTGTGTCCATAAACATTTACACAAAGAAAATTGGACACAATAACAAAAACAGTGCAAATTGCGGTACAAGAGGATTTCTGAAGATCCATATCACCTCCCCTAATTTTGAGCCCCTTATTATGTGAAAAGGACAAAAGCATGTTTGCTAACAAAGACGGATCTAAATGCCCATGTTTATTTAAATGGTTAATCCAAATGGTCAAAAATTAAATAAAATTAATCAAAAGTGACAGTAAAGACATTTATAATGTTACAAAAGATTTATATTACAAAATAAATGTTCTTTGAATTGTATTTCCATCAAAGAAACTTGGAAAAAATGCCTCACAGTTTTGATAATAATAACAAAGGTTTTATGACCACAAAATCATCATATTAGAATGATTTCTGAAGGATCATGTGACACTAAAGACTGAAATGAAGCTGTCATCACAGTGTAGAAACAATTTTCACTCCAAAATTGCTGGTAATTTTCACAATTAATTATAAAGAAATTGCAAGTAACATTGAATTAAATGTGACATTTTTAAGTAGAATAACTAAAATAGTATTTTATTGTAAAAAGTACTCGAATGTTCTCAAAACAGTAGTTTAAAAATACATTTTTTATTTAAAATACTAACATGAGAATAATTTCCTTTTGAAATGAAAATGGCAGATCAAAATGAAAAACAGATCCACTCAGCTTTTTCTATGGTTTTGTCTCAAACTTTTAAAGTGAGTATTTCTCAAGTAATGACAACATGTAGAAATGAAAAACTGTTACCATTGATGTATTCTGCTTATAGTTAAAGTCATAAATGCTGGCTGTCAATAGTGTTGGTAGAGAGCATAAAGTCTGATTTTAACTTACAAACCATGAACAACTACATACAAAAGCACAGTTAATACAAAATGACATAAAGTAACTTTAAAGATCAACTAACAACATCACCAATGCAAACAATGCATTAAAAAGTAAAACAGTTAACAGTAAAGCAACTCTGCAGGAAAGTGGACCTTAAAGGCCAGAGTTGAGAATCCCCTATCTAAACCTTTGACTGTGTAAAATAAGGAAATACTGTCTCATAATGTCTCAGTAAGTGCTTCATAATATTCACTATGAAATTTGAGGAGGCACAAAGTCATATAATGAAGCCTTAATGAGTTTCTCCTACCTGTTATTCATTGGCAGATGGAGATGCGCATCCAGGACCAGCAGTTGGCCCGCCAACTTATGCGACTACGCGGGGACATCAACAAACTCAAAGTGGAGCAGACGTGTCACCTGCATCGCCGAATGCTCAACGACGCCACCGTTGGTCTGGAGGAGCGTGATGAGCTGTCGGATCTTTTGTGTGATGGACCCGTCACTCCAGGGTTTGGCCTCTCTTCACCACTGCGCCTCATTGGTGTCACCAAGATGAACATTAACTCCAGACGCTTTTCCCTTTGCTAGCCAACTGCAAAAGAAAAGAATCAAGGGAGTCATAATTGACTACCCTGGTAGTCAGTGTTGAAGCGAATAATTTTAGACAACTGTTTAGGAACCCATAAGAACTGTTGTCACAGAACATCCTGTGCCTCTTGTTCTATGCACTTGTGCCAGTGAAACCTTTTCAGTTAATCAAATGAACAATAGATAGTGACTTCTAAAAAATGTCTGATCCACTAGCCATGGCTCAATCCCTTAGATACAGACCTTGTTGTGGTTATGAGATATCAACTGATGTCACTTACCACACACATGCTCTGTTACAAAACCTTGTAAACTATCAAATACGCACCCTTTGATGCGAAGACACGACCCTCAGTCTAAAAATGATTAATTTTTAAGGAGTGGGTCCTTTAAGGCTTGTCAGTAATCAGCCACTGTTATGATTGGCTAACGTCATTGCATATGAAACAGTATCAGTATCACACCCTCAATACTACATGTGAATAAGTGTTTTGAAAGGCCCAGTACTGCTTCATCTTTCAACAAAAATTTCTCCTTCATCATCTCATGTTTGAAATCCACCTATGCTAAGGGCATCCGTGCCTGACCTCTGCAAAAGTATCCAATTGCACCAAGTTTGACTTGACAGACAGGAGCACGTGCCCAGTGGCAGGTAAAGGAACCACCTCTTAACGAGCACATAAAGCCTCTGCACACACTACTTTTACTCAATTGACATTCACTTCTCACGACCTCTGGAAATTTACTCACAGCTCATTGGTTGACTTCTTTGTCTACTTCTTTGACGTATTTGTCATTTTTACTAGGTCAGCTGTTTTATTCTGCAAGCCGCACACACTCACACTTGTTACTAGGCTGTCCGTCTCTTACCTCGCCTTTTCCTCACTCCATCTACTGTCCGCTACTCATGGCTCTTTCAAAATCGAATCCAGCTTCCCCCGTGGACAACCAGTCGCGAGCCTGCCTGGCTACGTGAGGCACCCTCATTGGCGCTTGGGATCTTCTTTCCTTTGCATTGTTTGCATGGGTCTTAAACACTCTCAAGAAGCCAGCGATCGGAGAGCTGTAGCCATTGCTTATAAGAAGCTCCTGCGTCGGAGGCTCAAGGTAGCCGCTACTCAGAGAGTCAACTTGGGATTGTCTGACTCGGATGGGGCCTCCTGCCAACAACTGGAGAAAGGGTCGCCATCACCCGATCTCTGGAAGGAAATAGTCACAGTGAATGTCCAAGCGTGCGGGCGCTCTGTGGCTCTCTCGGTGGTCAGAGAGCACATACTGTGTTAATCTTTTGCTTGAGTGCCGGTCGAGCCTGGCCAGGCTCTCTTCGGTCCTGTCGTCGCGCTAATGCAGCAGCGCTGAGACGATAAGAAAAAGGAGGACGAGGCTTTCAAACTTTGTCTTCCTAGGAAACCCGCCTCATGCCAGACACTCTCTGAGCGGCCTCCTAACCTCCCTGCTACGGGACACCATCCCCATAATGCAGGCAGGGCTCATAGACCCTGCAGTAAGCCACCGGTGCAGCAGAGTGAGCCCCCACCTGCTAAACCCTGGGGGAAAATGTCCTTTGCTACTGCCGCAGAGGTTATCTGTCAGCTACATTTGTCAGATACTACAGGCTTGATGTTACCCACACCCAGGTAGCTCATTCAGTTTTAGGTGTGGGTTCTTTGCAGCCTTGTGCCCTTAGACCCTCTACACCTTTTAAGCCTGAGTTGTCCAGCTCGGCTTATTCATGTCATTAAGCAGGTCATCTGTACCCTCCTTTGACACCAAATTATATATATTTATATATATATATATATATATATATATATATATATATATATATATATATATATATATATATATATATGTCAATATATCTATAATATATGCCGTCAGCATGAGGTGTGTTATTAGGTTTGGTATGCATGTTACCGCATGTCATTTCTTTTATGGCTGGTATTGCATTCTCACTTTGTGTGGGTTCTGATACTTGGGGATGTGTCAAACACCACCTTTCCAAGTGACCGTTCTCTGACTTACAGGGCCTCACTGTGAGAGTATTGGGTAACCGGGGAGCTGTCTATATCTCCCATAGGTGGATCTCGAACACAAGATGATGAAAGAGAACAATAATTTACTGTTTGTAACCCCGGTTCTCTGAAACATCGAGTGGAGACATCCACCAAGTCTGCCCCGCTTGCTGCACGAGAAGCGAGAAGCTCACTGAGGAAAGGTAGCATGTGCAGGGGTTTTATGTGTTCGGTTAAGGGGCGGTCCCTTACCTGCCATTGGGCAAGTCAGACTTGGTGCAATTGGATGCTTCTGCAGGTGTCAGGTACAGATGCCCTTCCCATAGGTGGATCTCTCCACTCGATGTTTCAGAGAACCGGGGTTACGAACAGTAACCTATTGTTTTTTTGCAAACTCTCCATTACATTGTGCCTCGTTTACAAAACAAAATGCTCTGAACAAATGTATAATCCTCCGATACGATCCAGGATGTCATTCAAAATAGACCATTCGCTTGTTTCTGATGCTGGGATCCTTCTGATGTCTGTTAAAAGACGCGAACAAGCTGTTTAAACCAAAACCAAACGTTCTTTCACTCTTGTCCTATAGAAATTGTCAGAAAGTGAACACGCATCTGTATACTGTATCCAGCGTAGACGAGACAGCGGCAGTTATTAAAATTGGGTTCTATTTACATTTGACCAGTGTAGGCAAGTACAGCCGTTTAAAGCGATTGAACGCTAGTGGGCGGGGCCTATGGTGAGATGATGATTATTTGTCAATGTCTTGCTATGGAGGTGGTGTTTATGCAAATGCACTTGTGACGTCACATGCCACCTCAGATCCAAATGAGCTGTTTTTGGAGCTTGATTAAATAAATGCTTTGTTTATAATGAGGAGGACGTTTTAAGCTATGAAACTTGCAGAATGTTTTAATGGTACAAATATCTCAATATCAAGGCAAAATATCAAGGCAAATTTTATTTCTCATGTCATGACCCCTTTAAAAATTTTGTTTATTAATTAACTTACATATCATTGAATACTGAAAAGTATTGATTAATGTAATTTAAATGAATTATATTTGTGTATTTTATGCTTAGTAGTGCATTACATTAGCTGTTAATGTCAACATGTTAATGTTAGCATGTTAATGTCAACAGACAAAAGTTGGCGTCTACTTTTTCAACTGAAGTCAAGTGAGGCCATAGTGAAGCAGCTCTCTAGGTTTTGGAACAGGACTATAGCCTTAATTCAGTTTTGCTTATGCATGAAACAAAATGTCTCAAGCAGTTTTACATCAATCTGCAAGTTTGAACTCTATCCTAAGATTTTTTTACATTTGTATTTCATATTTGTATTCTGGTATAAGATATTATGCTTGGAATGTACAGTAAAAATGGCATTTGTTATGTACAGTATTATAAAATCCCATTCTGCAGATCATCTTTGAAAACATGCTTACAGAAACACAGAACGTTTACGATAATTCATCTATATAATCCTGCAATAAATGTTTTACAGTACATTGTTGCTGAGTTAATATGTTACTATAAAAGGAAGCAAGAAGGGTCATCATTTTACCGCTTTGTGTACATTGAGCTGATGCCAATCTAAGTATGTAGCCAATTTCTCTTAAGTGGTTCCATTTTGCCCAATTTGGGAGGAACGTCTCAGCTGATCTCCATCATGTTTTCTTAAATAAAAACGGCAACATATGTGCAAAGACTACGTTAATAAGTGCCATTACTACACTCAATTACCTTATTTGGGGATATTTAGGTGCTTCCTGTTTGTTTGAACACTGGAGTATTTTGGTTCACTTGGTTTACTTTTTGATCTTGAACATTTGTAGTGCTTTTTTAATGAATGTGAATATTGTGCTGGATAACTCGGTCAGAACAATAGGCCTACCTCAGAGAAAATGTCTAACCTTTCTCATTTACGTTTCTTCAAAAGATGGGGTGAAACCAGCCCTTAACAAAAGCTGAAAGGATGTGTTTCAAAGTCCTTTTTCGGGAAGGTAGTGTTTCACATCCCTTCACAATGTCTGGCTTTTGTGTATATCCAAACCATCCTTGATCAATGATAAACTCCCAGAGCATTCTGGAACTTGACATATTGTCTCACAATTAGCATTCTAGCACAATATCCACACTTGTGTGATATTGCTTAACCAGATTATATTTTCCTTACAAAACTGCATGCTTCGTGTAAAGCAATAGAGTGCAACAGTCAGGCTCCGGAAGTAAAAATCACATTATTTTTTCTCTATAAACACTCTTAGGTACAAAACTGTCCCTGGGACGGTACTCTTTACTAATATGTACATTTACAGTACTTTTATATACTATGTAACATTTAGGGGTAAATAAATTGCAAATACGTACCTTTTAGCTTTTGTACCTTACCGCACCAGTGACAGATTTTTACCTATTTTTCTGAGGGTGTAGGGGAATTGATTTTAAATGATAATTTACAAAATACAAACCTACTGTGAGCTACGAGGTTGTTAATCAATGGTATATGCATTTGTTGAAGCCATTAGTCCACATGATTGCAATCATTTTTTAAATAACTGTGTTCAACAGTGAAATTCCTGATGAAAAATGACATTACATTTTCCTTACAAAACTGCATGCTTCGTGTAAAGCAATAGAGTGCAACAGTCAGGCTCCGGAAGTAAAAATCACATTATTTTTTCTCTATAAACACTCTTAGGTACAAAACTGTCCCTGGGACGGTACTCTTTACTAATATGTACATTTACAGTACTTTTATATACTATGTAACATTTAGGGGTAAATAAGTTGCAAATACGTACCTTTTAGCTTTTGTACCTTACCGCACCAGTGACAGATTTGTACCTATTTTTCTGAGGGTGTAGGGGAATTGATTTTAAATGATAATTTACAAAATACAAACCTACTGTGAGCTACGAGGTTGTTAATCAATGGTATATGCATTTGTTGAAGCCATTAGTCCACATGATTGCAATCATTTTTTAAATAACTGTGTTCAACAGTGAAATTCCTGATGAAAAATGACATTACCCATAATTCAGCAGAGAAATCTCCACTAATCAGAGAATCATTACAAGCAAATTGTTCCAACTCTTGAGCATCCATCAACTCCCATGAAGCACTGCAAATGATGTAATAGTCGGTATCCCTACTCTTTCAAAAATCACTGAAATATTTGAATGTATGTTATGTATATTTTGAAATAAACAATATATTATACAAAATAATTAGTTTTATATTTTTTCTGATGTTTTTGAATCCATTAGGCCTATGTAATTTGTAGTGCTGTTAATGACACAATTTTGAACCGTTAAATCAACTTTTTGTCTGATTTTCAAACACTTTTTTGCTTCAAATCAAAGTTGTGGCTTATAAAGGCTTATAACTTTTTTTTTAAATCCCTAAGGGACAAATTAATTGGACAAACACTTCCGGAACCAAGGGTGTTATAAAAGTTGGTGGGCACTAACGCACTCTATACTGCTTTTATAAACTATCAAGACATCTGCTGTTTTAGAGCTATTGCCTGCCCCATTCACCAGTGAAAGTTAGCTCTAATGAGAGACCGAGTCTCTCTGTATCATTGTCTCCTGTGCAGCTGTCTTGTTGCAATGACATCTAACATGACATAAGCTCCCAGCTCCTTGTTAGCTCAGGATCAGGGCACTGACCTTTAACACCCTTTTTGTATCCCTAAAGCAGCTCATTTTGTCAGGATGTGCTTCTTGGCTACAGTGAGAAATGAGTTTTATGCATGAATGCACACTGGAATTACAGGTATGTGCTGCGTGAGCAAAGTTATGCGCCATGTTCATCTTCAAGAGGCATACTATTAATAAACGACTTAATGTCTGCTTGCTGGAATAAACTTTTGGCACTATCGTTTTAAGGACCACCAATAATGAGATTTCATGTACAGGGGCTAAAGCTAGTTCTGGAGCCATGTGATAATGCCAGTCAGTGTCTTTGAGGACTCTCTAGCACAACAGAATTAAAAGGGCAGATTTATAGCACAAGTTTATCTTATCCAAAATTAACCCTCCAGGTAACCTCAAAAAGAAAGGCCTCTTGTTTCAGACGTAACGTTCACTAATGAGAGAGCTGTTGCACTGTGGGTTACGTTTAATCCTACTTATCGTTGTGTGATAAATTGAGCAGGCTTATGCCTATGTTAGGGATTCTTAAATGCCTATTTTTGTCAAGGTTTACATTGGTCATTAGTCGTGAGTGTATATCTTTTAAACAAGGGTGAGGAATTTGGAGCAGTTACAGTCATTCCCAGTTGTGGAAATGGAAAATAAATAAATGTACTTTATACATTATTATTAAATAAAACATATGTACAGACCTTAAGCCCCAGCACACACATACACTACCGTTTGGGGTCGGCAAGTCTTTTAACAAGCCTGCATTTATTCAAAAATACTCTCTCTCTATCTATCTATCTGATACTGCACCTCACTTCCCTCAGGTTACAACACACATAAGGCAATGCAGAACACGCTTTAGGAAGGCCACTAGGCAATGCTCCAAACTGCATCTTCACACTGATCAGAAGTCGCATTACTATTAAATCAGACACGAGGAAACTGGTCTCACATCTGTGGAAGCTTATGCGACAGAATAAAAAAAAGTTAAAGTTACCTGCAAATTATCATTTTACAATTCAGACTTTTTCTCGCAACTGAGCGTTACAAGTTCACAATGGTGAGTAAACATCTGGCAACCAACTTTTTATATATATTTTTATAAGTTTCTATCTCATAAATCTGACTTTTTCCTCACAGTTCTGAATTGCAAGATATAAACACAGAACTCAGAAAAAAGGTAATTGCGACTTTCTCTCATAATTCTGAACCTTTTCTCACAATCAAGATTTATAAAGTTATGATTCAACTTTTTTCTCACAATTTTAAGTTTATATCTCAAAATTCTGACTTTTCGCACAGTTCTGAAGTCAGAATTGCGAGGTATCAAAATCTGAGAAAAAAGTCTGAATTGAGAGATATAAACTCACAACTGAGAAAAAAAAACTAAATTTTTATATACATTTTTAAAAAGGTAATTGTGACTATCTCATAATTCTGACTTTTCTCTCAACTGATTTATAAAAAGTTATAAAGCAAATTTTAAGTTTACATCTCACAATTGACTTCTTTCTAACAATTGCGAGTTTATATCATTTGACTTTCCTGCGATTTTGAAGTCAGTTTTTGCAATTTTGACTTCAAAATTCTGACAAAGTCAATAGCAAGTCTGAACTTTCGGATAAAAAGTCACAATTATATATTTTTAAATAAAACAAGATAATTACGGTAATTACTACCTCACAATTCAGACATTTGTCTCACAATTATAAGTTAAAATCTTGCAATTCTGACTTTTTTCCTTTGAATTATGAGTTTATATCTCACATTTCTGAGAATTTCTCAGAACTGTAAGGAAAGAAAAGTCAGAATTTTAAGATAAGTCTGTGGAAGCTTATGCGACAGAATTAAAAAAAAGTTAAAGTTACCTGCAAATTATCATTTTACAATTCAGACTTTTTCTCGCAACTGAGCGTTACAAGTTCACAATGGTGAGTAAACATCTGGCAACCAACTTTTTATATATTTTTATAAGTTTCTATCTCATAAATCTGACTTTTTCCTCACAGTTCTGAATTGCAAGATATAAACACAGAACTCAGAAAAAAGGTAATTGCGACTTTTTCTCACAATCAAGATTTATAAAGTTATGATTCAACTTTTTCCTCACAATTTTAAGTTTATATCTCAAAATTCTGACTTTTCGCACAGTTCTGAAGTCAGAATTGCGAGGTATCAAAATCTGAGAAAAAAGTCTGAATTGTGAGATATAAACTCACAACTGAGACAAAAAAACCCTCAATTTTTATATATTTATATATATATTTTTAAAAAGGTAATTGTGACCATCTCATAATTCTATTTTTTTTCTCAACTGATTTATAAAAAGTTATAAAGCAAATTTTAAGTTTACATCTCACAATTGACTTTCTAACAATTGCGAGTTTATATCATTTGACTTTCCTGCAATTTTTAAGTCAGTTTTTGCAATTTTGACTCTTCAAAATTCTGACGAAGTCAATAGCAAGTCTGAACTTTCGGATAAAAAGTCACAATTATATATTTTTAAATAAAACAAGATAATTACGGTAATTATTACCTCACAATTCAGACATTTGTCTCACAATTATAAGTTAAAATCTTGCAATTCTGACTTTTTTCCTTTGAATTATGAGTTTATATCTCACATTTCTGAGAATTTCTCAGAACTGTAAGGAAAGAAAAGTCAGAATTTTAAGATAAAAGATCGCAATTACCTTTTTTATTGTGATGGAAATAAGCTTCCTTACAGATCAGTGTGAAAGAGCAACATCTACCAGCAACAAGGTTTCTTATTAGTGGTAGCAGATACTGCCAATAAACATCCCAGAAGAACACAACTGCTTTCCACAGCAATATACGATCCTTCTATCACAGGTCTTGAAAATCACAATTGTCAAATCTGAAAAATCTGGTTGTGTTAATATGGCACAACATATAAAAATATGGATGATGGCCAGGAAGTGGTATCCATACAGTATCCAAACTCCAGCATTGTCAGATTAGATGGACAGCAATATGGACCACCAGTGGCCCATGTGATTATCTCAAGTGGTGATTGGCTAAAGCACACTGCGAGTCTGTGACATCAAGATGACAAGCCGTCCTGGTCCATACTGCTTCCTAACGCTTCAATGTCATTGCTTATGTCTGAAATCATGCGGTCCCATTCGTCGCCCTCAGAGGTGGCCGTTCCTTCACCCGAACCACCCGCAGCACCGTTTCCATTAGTGGTGGAGTCTGACGCAGAGCTTGTCGTGCGTTTGTAACGCCCAAAGCTGTCCGTTATGATGCCGCGGCCGTCCTTCACGCCGATGGTTTCCAAAAAGTTCTCAAAGTGCTGGCTGTCCTTCTCAGGAATGAAAGGCCGCAGTCCTGGGGTGGAGAAAACTGAAGTGAACTCAACAAATAAAGAAATTCTCTAACATATGTCCATGAGAACAAATGCGAGGCTTGATGAGAGTTTGATGTACTATTTAAACATTCGGTAAGTTTCAGAAGCGAACAAGCAGCTGTTTTTTTTTTTGGAAAGTTGTAGGGTCCCTGACAACAACAGTCTGACCATAACAATTTGTGACGCACATTTCAGCATGGATGGTTTGAACCTGTCAGAATGTCTCACAGGTTTAGCAAGGAGGCCGTTATTGAAGAATGGAGTTAGCAGCAGCAAACTCTCAAACTGCTGGTTCATTTTAACCAGTGTTAATTTAGTATTATTTAAATACTATTATGGTATTTACTCATTTTGATTATAGTGTTTATTATAGTATATTATAATATTATAGTATAGTATTTTTTTTAGTATAGTACATTTTTATTTTCATTTAATTTTAGTTTGAGTAAATTTGTTATGTTCCTTGTCATTTTTAATTAGTTTTAGTTTTTTAATATTTATATTTAGCTTTAAAGGGGTCATGAACTGAGAAATCTACCTTCCCTTGATCTTTTAACATATAACAGGTCAATGTAGGGCTGCACAATTAATCGAATTTCTAATCGCAATTACAATTATGGATGCCACAATTACGTAATCGTTCAAAGCGGCAATTAATCGTTCGAAGTTCACTTATGTTATTCTGCACGCTTAAGATATGTTTTTTTCTTTCTACATTTTATCTTAAGGGTTTTTCCATTGTTTTAGTTTTAGTATAACATTATAACACCATTCATATTTTTACTTTTTTTATAATTTAAAGAAGAAACCAATCCGATGTATATTTGAGGCTTAATACTATAGAAAAGCACTAAAGGTTTTTCAGCTTGTTTATTTTCATATAAAAATACGGCATGCAGTTGCATCAAACAATGGTATAAACATAATTCAATGTAAATTGCGATAATCGTAATTAATAATCGCAATTACAATTTCAAGGGAATAATCGACAATTATGATTTTTGTCATAATCGTGCAGTCCTAGGTGTCAATGTACTATAAAAACCTCCTGTAAGTTTCAAAACTTTCGTTAGTTTAAAAACAGCTTTTATTGAAACCAAGCTCAGAAAACGACTAGTTTTGGAATGTGCCACTTTACGACATAATAGTGTGGCTAAGAACCACCTCCACAGGAGAAGATCAATGACTACTTCTACATCACTACCTGTTTAGCCCCGCCCACTGATACAAGCTTGTAGTAGAAGGAGAGGAAATACAAGAGAGACGCAAACAGAGGATTACTCCATCAACAGAACCATACAGATGACAACAAGATTACAAGACACTGTGTAGTGTAAGTTATGAAAAATTGTATTTGAATTATCTTCCTTGTGGTCCTAACATATCTAGATCGGACTCAAGCGCTGTTGAGTCACGTCGCGAATCAATTTCTCTTTCAGGTCAGAAGCGGCGCAAATGCTTGTATGTCAGAAATAGAGCGGGACATCAGTTTATACCAATATACACACACACACACACACACACACACACACACACACACACACACACACACACACACACACACACACACACACACACAGTATAATCGACAATTATGATTTTTGTCATAATCGTGCAGTCCTAGGTGTCAATGTACTATAAAAACCTCCTGTAAGTTTCAAAACTTTCGGTAGTTTAAAAACAGCTTTTCTTGAAACGGAGCTCAGAAAACGACTAGTTTTGGAATGTGCCACTTTACGACATAATAGTGTGGCTAAGAACCACCTCCACAGGAGAAGATCAATGACTACTTCTACATCACTACCTGTTTAGCCCCGCCCACTGATACAAGCTTGTAGTAGAAGGAGAGGAAATACAAGAGAGACGCAAACAGAGGATTACTCCATCAACAGAACCATACAGATGACAACAAGATTACAAGACACTGTGTAGTGTAAGTTATGAAAAATTGTATTTGAATTATCTTCCTTGTGGTCCTAACATATCTAGATCGGACACAAGCGCTGTTGAGTCACGTCGCGAATCAATTTCTCTTTCAGGTCAGAAGCGGCGCAAATGCTTGTATGTCAGAAATAGAGCGGGACATCAGTTTATACCAATACACACACACACACACACACACACACACACACACACACACACACACACACACACACACACAGAGTATTTATACATTTTTAACCCAAATGTTGTTTTCAGAGTGCGTCACACAGCAGCGTCTATCTGTTATTTTAATAAGCGAGATTGTTAGCTAATCACAGCAGTAGGCATTTACATGTGAGTCTTGAATGCGCCTCGCCTATAAAAACAGACTGTTCTGCAGAGAGACTCAAAAACAGGATGGAAAATAGCATATTACTTCTAAATTATGTTTTGTTTTTATAAACATTATAAGTGAACCTCAGAGAACATTATAAAATGTAAAAAAAAAAATACAGTTCATGACACCTTTCATTTATTTTTATTTCGGTTATTTTTTTTTTTTCATCTAATATTAATATTTTATTTCAGCTTTATTTCAATTAATGAAAGCAATTAAAGCATTAAATGCCATTAATAGTTCTAGTTAAAAATAACAACTCTGCATACATTAATGTTAAAGTTTTGCATATAAAGTCACTTAGCACAAAAAATAGCTATGTTCAAGACAAATTTAACACCCCAACATGTAACTAACCCAGGAGGAGGAACTTCCTGCTGTCTCCGTAAAGCTGACGCAGGTTGATACAGAACTCATGGATGGAGGCTCCGTTTCTGTACTCACGTAACAGTGTGGCAAACTGCTGGATCTCCTGAGATGACAGCTTTGTCCTCAACTATTGCAGAGGATGACAGGAAAACAGTGTAAAAACTGAAATCTGAAATGCATGACGGGATCATTTAATATGCAAAAACTAATTACAGTCTCAGAAGAAAGAGAAACTAACAACAGACATCCAAATGCCTTTTTATACACTGCACTCAAACACTCACTGTGGTCATGTAGTCTTGTAGCAGTTCAGCAGCCGTTGTGCTTAGTTCACTCTCACTGGCTGTTATGGTTTGTGGTGAGGCCGGGGTGGAGGAGGGGGAGGGGCTAGAGGAGTGTCCTGCCTCTAGAGAACTTTGGAACGAACTGAGATTGGACAAAAACACAATGATCGCTCAATTCAACAGATAAAATGGAACATTACTGCAGAAGACAGTTGAAGTGATACTCACAATGTGCTTGTCTCAGCCTCAAACACTTCTTTGACATCAACTTTGCTCGAGGAGTCTTCTTTTATTGGAAAAATAAGGAAAGTATTTAGAAATATTTCATTTTGCTGCAAACTCAGTGTGATATTAAGAGACTAAGCTTCAGGAAACATAAATAGGATTCCAACAAACCACCCCAGATGAATTAGTGATGTGAAACTGACTGTGGTCTGTGGTTTTGGACAAGTACAAATTTACTGGGAAATCCCAAAATGATCAAGCTGTTGCCTACTCACCACTGCAGATCGAGAGATGCCTGATGGGTGTTGTGGCTCCATCAAAGATAGCCCTGTCCAGGAAGTCAATGGTGGACTCTGTATAGACGATCTGGAAGACTTGACTGAGTAGAAGACAGAGCTCCTCTGCTGCAGTCTGTAAAACCAGAGTCCACGAGAATCAAATCATGGCTGCTTTTATTAACATCAAAAGTATTAGTACATTGCACAATAGCAGTAGTTTTTGCAGCACAGTTATTTATTATTACACCGGAATGAGAGTATAGTCCTTAGCCATATCGGCCTACAAAATCGCAACTTTTCATTTTCCGTCGGTCTTAGTACACGATGTAACTACAGAGTAGTCAAGTTTTAAATAGGAAAAATATAGAAACTCTTTGGTCATTTTTGAGTGAGATGCTAACGGTCTAATCAGATTCAATGATCTATGCTAAGCTAAGCTAAAAGTGCTACCGCCAGACCCGGAGATCGGCTGAATGGATTCGAAAACAGTAAAACTCAACTGTTTAACTCTAGGGGAGTTGGAAAATGAGCCTATTTTCAAAAATAGTGGAGTGTTCCTTTAAGCTGGATGTAAAAGATGCAGAATTTGTCATATATTATTTGAACATAAAAAAATAAGGTTCTTTTAAATGACCAAAGCCAACCTTGTTGTCGACGGCCAGCACAAGCAGGCAGCAGACCTCCACAAGCACAGCCCCGCTCTCAGAAAGAGAGCTCAGAGTGGGAGATTTTGACATCTCTGTACTGTGACATGGGGAACCACCGGGCTCCTGAGCTGCAAACACAAATCATACTCCATGGTAAGAAAACCCAAAATAATTTTTACACATTATCCTTAGAATCTAAAAACTGTCCATTTCTGTGTTCTGTTTAGTTTTTTTTGTGTAATGCTCATCCACATTACTGTGTACCTGTTTTTAGCACCACGAGGTGGAGTGAGTCGTCTCTGATGTAGGACACAGCTGCAATGTCATGGATTGGTACGCGAAGAATGATGTCTTCTCCATCACGCCACACAAGCTTCACATTGTATGCGGACAAACTCACAACAGCATCCTGCTCTGATGTCAGCTGCCCTGCCAACTGATGAGACTTCTGCAAAACACATAAGAGAAGCAATGTGGGAATTTATCTTCATGTTGCAAAATAAGGCAATGTCATTGACTGTCACTCTTACCCTGGCATTGTCAATAAGCTGCAGAACTTCTGTGCGGCTGGAGGGATTCAGATATCCAGGAACTGAGGTTAGCTGTCCCAGATACTACAATAGTAATAACAACAATAATGATATAGAGCCTTTCTAAAAAAAAAAAAAATACAAAAAAAATACAAAATAAACAATATCGCTTTACAGAGCATGATAAACAGGAAAATAATATGAAAAATGTATATAAAAAAAAAATAATGGCAAAAGAAAATAATAGGGATGCAGTGATACACCAAGAGACTGCACAGTTCTTTTATTTTATTATAAAAAAAAAAGTTTTTGTCTATGGAGTTCTAGAATCTAGGAGCAGCAGTGCTAAATAACCTGCCACCCATGGAAGTCCCTAACTATTAAGAGAGCGAGGGGAGAAATCATATAATTTCTTGATATAAATGTGGGTGTCATCAGCATAACAGTGGAAACCATGGTGTCTCATTATCTATCCAAATGTAGGCATAAACTACAAATAGAAGCGGACCAAGTACTGAACCCTGGGGGACGCCACAAATTGATTAGATAAAGGGTTTGTAAAAAACAACTAGCTGCAAGATGGGATCCTGTGAAGAGCTTGTGGCAAACACTGTCAAATGCAGAGCTTGATTCCAAAAGAAGAATATTAAGGTAACTGAGGGTTGAGTCTTCTTCACGCTCTTATGTTTGATTGGACACACTGCCTTTGATGGCAACAACAAAAGATATGGGAAGTGTTTTCTCCTCCATGTTATAACATTAAACACCGATACAATTTCATAAGTTAACGATGCATGACAATTTGGTTAGCAGCATTTATTTGCATTTCCTATGTTTTAGTTTTTCCTAGTCTGCAATCCTACCAGTACAGTTTGCCCCTTTCTACCTTTGCTACGTACCCCCCCCCCCAAAACAAAATAGTAAAATATGAGCACATAATACAATAGCATAAATTTGACAGAGAGTGATACCTTAACTTCTTTCTCAATGTAGTCATTGAGCAGAATGTCTGGGTCGATACGGTGGTCCGGGAGAGAGAGGGAGAAGGTGTGGAGGGCCCTGCGCTCAGTAGACTTCTCCAGAGCCTTCTTATCTCTCCCTTTCTCTCCTTTCAGAAACACCCGCTTGAATGGAGACACAATACCTGGCTGAAGAAAGAAAGAGAGAAAGAGGAAATCACATCACGACCAGAGGAAGTCAAAAACACAAAAGCTTTTTTCAGTGTAACCATAAGTTTATGAGTTTGGTCAGTGGCTAGCTGTGCCAAAATTATTCTTGCTGATGAGGTGATACACTTCACACTGACATACTGGATTTCCACTGACATACTGGATTTCCACTGACATCTTTGAATTCTGTGTTCTGGACTGATGGGGCAACTGTTACTACAACAATCCCAAGCCTGTCAATTAGGGGTGGGGGAAAAAATCGATACAGTATAGAATCGCGATATTTTCCGCGGCAATACTGTATCGATACACGGACGCCAAGTATCGATCTTTTATTATAATATTTGGTAGAATAATAAAAATCAATTTCTTTACATTCCACTAGATGGTGGTGTTGAGTTTTTTTCTGGTGAGGTCAGCTGGGTCACCTTCAGCATGCAGTATGTTAGTAAAATAAAGACGGCGGCATTGCGGAAAGTTATCAAGGAAAGCCCTGTCCGCTTTAAATCGAATGTATGGGCTTACTTCGGATTTGTAAACAAGGAGGGGATGTAAGTAGGGATGCACCGAATTTTCGGCATCCGAAAGAGAAAAATGGCCGAAAATGCGAGCTGAAAATATAAGCTACATATAATAATAACAATATATATGGCGCGCCACACCCCGACCGGCAGTGTTCAGCGCACATGTTTCACTCTCCTCGTCACTGCTCGGTAGTCCTAACTAATGTTAACTAATGAACCTTATTGTAAAGTGTTACCAATATTAATATAAATTCTGTCCAGTTTTATTGTGTTACTTTCAGTAAAAGTGTAGTTATTTTATTGGCTTGTGTTTTTTTTAAATTCAGTATCATTAAAATTGAGTTAAATTTAAAAAGTCTTACAAAATTACTTTATGTTATTTAATAAAATAAATAATCATTGCAAAGCATTTTCGGTTTCCGTTTTCGGCCAAGTGCATCCAGAATTTTCAGTTTCTGTTTCGGCTCAGAATTTTCATTTCAGTGCATCCCTAGATGTAAGACTACGTTTAATTTAATTTAATTTAAATTGAACAGTAATTTACTTTCAAATGCCCCAATTGCTGAAGGGTCTGCACAACTTTTTTGTACAAGTTCAAGTTGCACAGTTCAAAATACCTGTAGTAGCACAGCAGTGCATACCTGTTTACATTTAATTAAGGTGGACTAGATTAGACTAATACAAATAGTTGAGTTTGCCAGGTGCATACAACATTTATGACAGGTTTTCATGAGTGTTGGTCAGTTTGTCTGCTTGACAATCCCATTTTGCACTGCAACAATAAAACTGAAGTGAGATAAACAAACTGAGAAATGTTTCTTTTTAGTTAAAACAGATGTTGCCAAAGTTTTCCTTTGGGGACATAATTTGAAGTTGGAAAAAGGTAATAAATTGCAATATATCGCAATATATTTAAAATCGCAATAATATTGTATCATGACTCAAGTAGCGTGATGATATCGTATCGTGAGGCCTCTGGCGATTCCCACCCCTACTGTAAATACATCAGCATCCATGGAAGTACCAGTTATGTTGAATTAAGTTTAGCAATATGTGGTTTCTTTTAAAACACATGCTGTTAACACTCCTTTCCCTTCACATGCACTACTTGCTTAAAAACAACTACATAATCAACTAGTCTCAACACTACATTGGCTTGAGGGCTTTTATGAAACCCTATACCTTTGCAAAGCATAATGAGATTGACATTCATGGAAAAAGGCTGCTACTTACTCTGTGGTAAACCTAACCACTAATGTCAGCTTACTATCCAACAGAAAAGTCTCTAAGCTCTTGGAAGTACTTAAGGCTGAAACCTGGAGGCGGACTGAATGTTCAGGCAACCACGTTGTATTTCAAAGTCTGTGGATTTGTAATGGTGAGCAGCATTCTAAAATTACATTTAAGAAAAGAAGCAAGATCTCGGCGAGCCCTACCTCTGTCTCCATGATCAGTCACTTCGACAGCACAATGGAAACGGGTGGTGCACGACAGCTGTCCTATACAACAGTTGACTACTGTTGTGCGCTGCTCTCAAAACAGGTTGCATGTGGCTTGTGACAAATGAGAACGGGGACAACTCCGTCAAAGCAGCAAGAGAAACCACACCCCGTGACACACACACGCGTCTCTTCACACAAACACTCACGTTCTGCCTCAAGCTATAGTTCATGCAATCAGGAAGAACAGAAACATCACAGCCACAAGTTGTGTGTTTCCTGTGATGAAACACTCAAACAAACTGTAACCTCAAACAAACCATCCTGCTTTAACTTGATCTCCAATAATGCCATTCTGTTTAAATAACTGCTTTGAGGAAACAAGACTTCAGGTGTGTGTGTGTGTGTGTATATATTGCACACTAGGTGCAAAATACTGGGCTGGGTAGGAAGTAACTAATAAAGAGGATCTGCCAAAAATAATTAGGCTATACCATTTAGAGAACAATAACACAAACAATCTAGAAGTCTATTAAAGTTAAGAAGTTAAGCAAAATCCCACATTATAATTAATTTAGTCAAATTATAATGTACAAGTAAATGGCTCTTGACAATAAATAAAAATCATTTTATTGTCTTATACATTAATATTGTACAATAAGCATTTTATTATAGGCCTGGCTTAAAGTGCAAATCTCTTTTCATACAATATTTAACAGGGGGGTGTCTGTCTCAGACAAGCCTATTTCTCTCACATACTAAATTATTAAACAGTCAAGGAAGGAGGCACTACAGGAACATCAACATTTCATGAGTCTGTGTCCTTCTGAAATTTCAGAAAACAAGGTGCACAGGTGATCCTCACCTGGATTAAAAAGACATACCCTTCAAAAGTTTGGAGTCAGCAAGATTTTTAAAAAAGAGAAATTAATACTTTTATTCAACAAGGACACATTAAATTGATCAAAGACAGTAAAGACATTTATAATGTTACAAAAGACTGTCAATAATAGTAATTAATTTCAATTAAATGCCGTTAATTGTCTATTCATCAAAGAATCCTGAAAAATGTATCACGGTTTCCACAAAAATACAGTACAACTGTTTACAGCATTGATAATAAGAAATGTTTCTTGAGCAGTACATCAGCATATTAGAATGATTTCTGAAGGATCAAGGATTCACACTGAAGACTGGAGTAATGATGCGGAAAATTCAGCTTTGCCATCACAGGAATAAATTACATTTGAAAATATATTGAAATAGAAAACAGTTATTTTCAATTGTAATAATGTTTCAAAATATTACTGTTTTACTGTATTTTTGAACATAAGGGATTTCGTTCAAAACCATTTAAAAAATCTCACCAACCCCAAACTTTTGAATGGTAGCGTATATAAAATAGTGCTAACAATGAATTGCATCCAAAATAAAAGTTTTTGTTTACAAAATATGTGTGTACTGTGTATATTTATTATGTGTATATAAATACACAAACATTTACATTTAGTCGTTTAGCAGACGCTTTTATCCAAAGCGACTTACAAATGAGGACAATAAAAGCAGTCAAAACTAACAAAAGAGCAACAATATATAAGTGCAAATGACAAGTCTCGGTTAGCCTAACGCAGTACACGTAGCAAGGTGCATATATATATATATTTATTATATTATACACACACACACACAAAAATTATTTACATGTATATATTTATATTCAAATATAATGTATATTATATATAAGTATTTACATTTTATAAATAAACAAAACATTTTTCTTAAATATATTCTGTATGTGTGTGTATTTATATATACATAAATGTACACAGTACACACACATATTACGTTAACAAAATATTTTATTTTGGATGCGATTAATCGTTTGACAGCACTAATATAAAAAGACTATTGCTATAAGTTCGATGTTTGTTTATTTCAGGTTTTTAAAAAGCTGGTGTTTACATTACCAAGCAATCACAAAAAATTAATACCTGCTTGTTATCTTTGTGTCCATCTAGCATCTAGTGTCACTTCAATTATACAACTATTAGTACCCTAATTGTGGATTTGCAGTGCATTTTCAAATGATTTTTAATATAAGACAAACTGATTAGACAAACCATTCACACTGATTTTGACAGTAAATGACTCAATGCCTCCTCTCTGTGGCCAGTTGGGGGAACTGATGCTCTCAGCTAAATCAGACAACCAAAACATTCATTCAACAAGAGTTTATAAGACAGCTGGACTGAAAGCCCAGCCTTTGAAAGATTACACAACATCCTACAAAAACTGATTTGCTTTGACTGAAAGAATGCATCCGCCGCACAGTGGTGATTAAGAGGCGTCACTTCCTGTCTGAATCTTTGGCGAACCCAACCCTCCATTCTCCCCTGTGTTGTGTATGAGGAGGAAAGTCTGAGCTCAGCATGGAAACACCTCCCCCACAAAAACACTGATCTGATAGGAAAGGTCACATCATAAGAACCGTGTCTGTGATCCTTCCATCCCTCACATCAGATAACACTGTTCCTGCAGGCTTATTATTAACTTCATCATCGGATAGAGGAGTTATTCTCTAGACCCAAAAATAGAGTCAGAGAGGAGCGTTTTTAGGTCTGATAAACTGCACTCCGTGTATAAATGGTTCCTTCATTTTAGAAATAATGCTCAAAAATGTGTAAACTGTACACTTACATTTAGCAGATGCTTTTATCCAAAGCCACTTACAAATGAGGACAATGGAAGCAATCAAAATCAACAAAAGAGCAATGATATGCAAGTGCTATAACAAGTCTCAGTCTCATAAACTGTACCTTTAATTTCGCAACGGATTTCACAAAATCACAAACACAGATTTGTAGAGCCATTCCCACAATTGATAAATCTCTGCTCCCTTAGTAGAGCTAAAACGTATATGTCATCATTAAAAATAATAATTTACATTTGTATATTTATATTTTAAATATATATACAAAAAAACGTTTTTAAAATAAACAAGATATAACAATATTTATGTAAAATACTGTGTGTGTGTGCGTGCGTGTATATATATATATATATATATATATATCCTGCTTAAGTTACAAAATGTGTATTATGTAAGGTAAGAAAATTCAGGATGTATTTTACATTCTAATTTTAGGTTCAACTTAAAATGCATTAAGATCTATGTTATTTTGCAGTTTAGGCTCTTTTTTGTTTATTTTATATATGCAATTCTATGGATGTAGTATATGAATCTGTGAGTAGCTACTGAGAGTATAGATTACATATATATATATATATATATATATAAAGACAGTACAGATGAGGAAAAAAAGGTAGATTTTAGCGTCTCAAATATTTTTCTACGTGGCTCTGTAAACCTTTGACCGAAGCATGAGGAAGAAACTAAATTCCATAAAGAAACTCAGAAGAAAATGACAAGCGACAGATATGTAACAATCACAGTAAAGTCACACGCTGAGATTCTCGCTTTCTTTTGGGTGATAACTTACGCCTCAGTACCGCGACTAACGTAAACCGCCAGCAACTCCCCTACTAACCCAGTCCAGGTAGAGGCTCCTCTAAATATGTTTAGTGATATGAATAAAATGTGAGTGTTTTTATGAGGCTGAAGAGAGCTAATGCAGCAGTTGATCTGTGGTCGGGCCAACACTTTTCAGCTCCTAATGTTAACCGGTTTGTGGATCATGCGCGTGACTCTCGTAATATTACAGTGTTGACTTACCTTTTTGACTTTCTTTACGTCATCCTCCATCTCTATGTACAAATGCTCTTCATTTGAGCTGTATTAGATGCAGTGCTGTCCGCGAGTTCAGTGCCATCTGCCTCATACACGCCGACGGATCGAAACTACGCAAAACACCGGATCCAAATCACGTGTTCGTGGATCGGAAATAAACAACGAACCTTCTTAAACGCTATAAAAATAGGGATTTATTCAGTGGGGGACAGAGGCCGATAAAATGTCATAAAATAAAACAAAAACAGCAACAAACTTTTCAATCCTGCCGCCATTTTGGGCGTAGGACGTCTACCCATAGTGCTTTGCGAGACAAACAGAAAACCTCAGAAGTGCATACTAATCTAATCTACAAACTAAATGCATATGGTCTTATTCATAAACCCTGAAAATGAAAGATTTAGGTCTGTTTAGTTTGTTTTAGATCGTGCATATTACTGTAACTTAATAGTAAGTCTGTTCCTAGTACAGTGGCTCTTTAAAAAGGGGACTGGGGCCCTCTAGGGGGCCTCAGCAAACTTCTAAAGAGGCTACAAGAAGACTTAAATAGCCTAATATACTTACAACAGTTTACTTTAATTAAAATGGCATGAACATCTCAAAATGTTTATTTCGAACATATAAATGGACATAATTTGAATCTGTTCCATCAACAGCATTTGGCTTTACTGACGGATTTACTCAATTATTTTAGTCTATTGATATTTCACCTATAGTAACCACCACCAAAGTAACATAGTTACTATTGTTACTCATACCACCCCAGTCCTGAATGTGGTTACATAAGTTATGAATTCTGAATATATTAGAGGTCTCCATACCTCAGTAAATCTTCTTCACGGTAATTCGATTGAAGCAATTTGATAATAAAAATGAATTATAATAATGTCATATCTTTATTAAACAACAATTTGTTACTCTGGGAAATCTATCTCTATCATATATCAGTATACATTCACATACACATCTGAACATATACATTAGTATATAACCACTTTGATCTGTCATTGGGCAAATTCTGCATAAACATAAAGCATACAGTTTTGTATATATGTACTCACTTTCAAATACTATACTTATTGTTCCAGTCTTCAGTGATGAACAGTCTCGTATATAGATCTACAGTAAGGCTCAACATATTCTTTTTTGTCAGTATGATATTCCCTTTTTCACCTAAAAACCAAAATGTACAAAAACCGTAGCACCATATGTTGTGAGTATTAGTAATATTTTCCCAAAAAATCAGGTCTAATGCATTACTAGACATCCGTTTTGTTCTCAAATAATGGCAATCAAACAAAACAATTTACTTTCATTTGTATTTGACAACATCAAATAAATCTTTTTTTCAACATAAGTAATGAGTACAGTCAGTTAAGAAAGAAAGAAAAAAGAAATGTTACAGATAGTAGCAAATGATTTGCTTAATAACTTTGTGCCTTCTTTCTTTAACACTCCATGTGAAAAATACAAAGACGATCTAACACAAACTGTTTTACAGGTAACTTACCCGTGTCCAACAGCATGGATAACAATTCTAAAATCAGCAACAATTCATCTGACAACCATAATCATTAATAAGATCATTTTCCAACAAAATATACAGCCAGATCTACAATAACAGAAGAAATACACATAGGTTTAGGACATAGAGATGACAGGAATATACAACACAGCAATCATCTTCTATATGTTTAGCGATCCCTTTTTACCAGTAGTACTGTTAGGCCTGTTGATGAATGTCAAAATGATGCATTTTCATCTTTTTTTCTCTTTTAAGAGAAATCCTAGTGCAGATTCTAAACACCTAAACATATTTTTTAAAAACAAATATACATACAAATAAACAGAAATTCGGGGTAGAAGTAAAAAATAAACATATTTGCTGCACCAATGCTTCTGTGTACTGCTTGAAACATAATAAGTGGCACCATATTTCAAAGAGAGATGTTTGGCTGTAAACTGCGTTGAGGTGCTTGTTCTTCCAGAGAGGAAAGTGTCCGTGAGCTTAAAGAGGCAGGTCTATCGGACGGTGGCCTTGTTTAGTGAGCCACAACAGGGGTCCTGCGGTCCACATTCGTGGTAGCACCTTTAGAATATGTTGATAAGCACCAGATCAAGAAACAAAAATGCACCGTTTTGTGGTTGTTTCGCCATCAGAACTTTTGGCTCTATATCAATACCAATCATTGCAAAACCACTGTACAGAACTGGATTTGATGAGCGTGTAGATGCTCTAGAGAACCCTGGAGTGATGGCTGGGGCGTTTCATTGAAGAAAACATGCACGTATGTTGGAGGGGTCACCATAGGATGCATTTTGCGGGCATGCTAAGAATCCAAAGGATGTAGAAGCAGTCTAAAGATGGTTCAGCACTAGAGGCCTTTAAAAATGTGTCCAATGCCATCGTCGATTTAAGTTAAAATATTAGACCCAGTGAGCACCATATTTACGTACCCCACTTCTTCTATTCTTATTGGTCTACACACATTTGTTCTTTTTTTCTTCTTCTTCTTCTTTTTTTTTTTTTTTGCAGGCATAAATCCATTTGGCTAGACATTTTTGTTCACAAGACAAACGACAGAGAGAAAGATTAACTTGTTGGCACTACAGCTCATTCGTTTTGCAAGACAGAGGAAGGCATAGACAGAAGTACATTAACAATCATTAAATAAATTGCTAACTTCATCATAACTGTCATTTAGTACCCAAACAAACCAAATCTCATTCTTTTTTTGCATCCGATCATAAACAAAACCCTTGCGAATAGTTGAATGGAACCGGTCTGTGTATTTCGTCTTCAGGAAAAATGTGGAACCCAACATTCAAGTAGATGTTAAGTATTGCCTATAAGCTGTAATAAACAGATCATTTTGTTTAGCAAAGATTTACCTGGAGAGCACTTCCTGTGTGGGTGCGGGACAAAATTAACTGGCTTGTTACAGTACTGAGCGAAATATGAACGGCGATAGAGACACTGGCATTGTTGTTTGCTGCACTGGCTGCCATGGCTACACAGAAGCACCCAAAAAGACAAGGCACCACAAAGAATCAGATATTAGAGACTGGTCCCACTTACCCATCCCACTCTCGACGTGTACAAATGGCGGCATGACTTCAATATCAACTAATCTGATGTGTAACTTGTTTGACTTGTAAGGCAGTAATCTAAAACGAACCAATTTGGAATTATATGCGTACTGTACAGGGTTGGATTTGTCGCAAATCCTGACCTATATCTGATCAAACGTGGCGATGTTGGTCACTACACATCATGCTAGTGGAATAATAGAAGAAAATATCACAGTGTAGTTGAAAATATCACCTGGACTGTCTTACCTCAAGTGCGTTATTAGTTACCGATTCTGTAATTGGACTATGAACGTATCATGGGATGCCAGGCAGCCGAGTCACGCAACCGTAAAAACGAGTAGTAGTCGTAATGTAACAGGGTTGGTGATATCCCAGCAAACAACAGTGCATCAATGTGCCAAGCACCTACAGAAGTGGAATATCAGTGACTTTTTTGGCACTGGAAGGGAACAGGAAACTGAACTTTCTGTAGCTTAAACGGAAAACCTGATATTGTGAGGGTTACGGAATATTGATGTTTTGGAATAAGAATTGCATGAAATCGCCTGCACCTCCCCCATTCCCCTTGGCCAGGTTATAAATCCAAGTTGTTATCTTGAAACATAGTCTTTGCATCCGAATATCCCAGATATCACTCACATGAGAGGGGTGGAAGGGTCAGAGCAGCAACCAAGGATGGAGCTGAAGAAGTAAGACCTACAAACCAAAGTCACACGCATACATACACAGAATGCACACACTCACTGATAGCTATTGTCTATCCTCATCTCTTTTCCATCCATGGCAAAAAAACCCTCCACCTCGTCCACTACAACCGATCTGAAGTCTGCTTGGAAAATTTCAGCAGGCACAAATGGGGTTTGTAGCAGCCCATGCGGTGAAACTTGGCATCCCATGTTAATGTCTGCTCTTATCTCACCTGGATGCTAAACAAAGCGTCGGAACAACAAAAATTACCTTAGCCCTCAGAGAGCAATTCATTCATTCTCAATTGAATTTATGAAATCTGGGAAAAATTACCTCAGGCTTGGAGGTAAACAAGTGGCTTTTTGTAGAGGTAACCCTCAGGTTTGTTTCAAGTGCACCGTATATAGGATATTGAGAAAAAAAACATAAAATGGGACTTTTAATTAAATTATCTTACATATTAGAAACCGTCATTTGTTGGTTGGCACCTGGCAACCCAGTCAATCCTCAATATGTGCAACCTCGGCATGCATTTGATGGTGGTGTATAAACTTGGCTACTTTCAAGCAAAAGCAACACCTTTTTCTCCAATGATTTCATAGTACATTTTCAAAAAAATATTGCACAATTGAAATAAAGGACCTTTTTGTTTTATAAAAAATTATTATAGTACATTTTGAATGCGAATGGTATACCATTTACACGTGTAAATGTGTTAAGGTCTTCACCTTTTGAGAATCTGTTAGCTTTTTTCTGAAGAAATGATTTAGGTGGACAGAAAAAAATGCAATTTTGTACAGGGAATGATGGAGGATTACTAAAGCTTAGAGTTAAGCACCACACGCTGCAAACATTTCGGTTCATTATTACAATGTAAAAATGGTAACAAGCAATTGTTACCTTAAAGATTAGTTTTCTAACCCATGATCTAAACCTCAAAAATAACTTTGCCAATGTAACCTATTTCATTGAGGTTAGCTAAGACATATTAATTTTTTTTTTTTCTTGAATAAAACCAATAAATGTTAAATCACAAAAAGCACTTTTTAAAAATTATATGACAAAATATGTTTAACAGAGTATTGTTATTTTGTTTTTTGTGTGTCTGTGTTTATGTATGGAAGGATATAAGGAAATATATAATATAATATGTCCTATTTATTCTGTCTAGCTTTCATCAGTTGCACAAATACACACACACACACACACACACACACACACACACACACACACATGTATATATATATATATATATATAATATATATATATATATATATATATATATATATATATATATATATATCAGTAGGCCATATGTAAAATAAAAAAAACATGCACTACTGTCAAAAGTTTGGGTTTGATAAGATTCAATCTTTTGATCAATGAAGTTACATTTATTTGATGAAAAATACAGCATAAACAGTAATAATGTGAAATATCATTGCAATTTAAAATAACTGCTCTATTTTGATATATTAGCCATTATATAGCAGCCATTACTTCAGTCTTCAGTCACATGATTCTTCAGAAATCATTCTAATATGCTGTAATTGGTGCTCAAGAAACATTTCTTATTATTATCAATGTTGAAAACATTTGTGCTGCTTAGAATTTTGGTGAAAATTAGTTTTTCAGGATTTTGTATAGATGAATGGATGAATAAGGTTCAAAAATTACAGCATTTTTTTTAGATAGAAAAGTATTTATGTTATTCTTTAAACAGAAATAGAAAAGTTAACTTGATCAAAAGTGATGTTTTGATCAAGTTAATGCATTATTATTATTATTTTAAATGTACTAAGCCCAAACTTTTGAACAATAGTGTATACAGTAGTGTAAGAAAATATGTCCCAGCTTAAACAATACAAGAGAAAGGCTCTAAAAATCTGAAAAATGCCACCTCTGCAGGCAGCATACAGAGGTAGGAAGGCAACAAGGCACATCTGAATCCCATGATCATCTCACATCCTCTATGCTGAGATACATTGATCTGATCCATTTTTGAAGGCAGCACAGATGAATCCTTTGGTGCCTATGATATCCCACAATTCTGTGCATTCTATTCCGTGACAGTTGAGCTAAAATATTTAAAAGGCATTGTGAAAGTGTGGTTGGTGGTCAGTTTGTGTAAATGTCTGTTTTTGGCCAACTTTTTCCACTTTTGATGTAATTTCAAGGGAGAAATCCTTAAACAATACAAGAGAAAGGCTCTAAAAATCTGAAAAATGCCACCTCTGCAGGCAGCATCCAGAGGTAGGAAGGCAACAAGGCACATCTGAATCCCATGATCATCTCACATCCTCTATGCTGAGATACATTGATCTGATCCATTTTTGAAGGCAGCACAGATGAATCCTTTGGTGCCTATGATATCCCACAATTCTGTGCATTCTATTCCGTGACAGTTGAGCTAAAATATTTAAAAGGCATTGTGAAAGTGTGGTTGGTGGTCAGTTTGTGTAAATGTCTGTTTTTGGCCAACTTTTTCCACTTTTGATGTAATTTCAAGGGAGAAATTAGTATTGTAGTAAGTAAATATTCACTTATTCACTCAGTTATTACAAAAGCTCTTTCTATTTTGTTGTAGATCAGAATTTAGGTCTGTCTGAAATCAGTCATGTGCAAGTGCTGCCTGCAAAGTCACTGCCTGATAGGGCAATGAGGTAACAAGTCAGCTGCCCAAGCTTTCATGCACAGCCACTGTCTTTGTTAGTGAGTCATTTGAATCAGTTACTCAACCGATTCATTTAACAACACTGTTTCATTTCAGATCAAAATACCACAACTGTATGTTGCTCAGAGACATGACAGTTGATTCTGCTGTGGCTTTGTTTAAAACGATTTTCAGCAATATGTTTTATATATATATATATATTCCACATAAATACTCTTTTTGCTCCCAAACATCTAACATTAAATAACATGTTCATTAGGGTTTATTCTATTTGGTTTAGTAGTGCAATCAGTAGTGAGTGATAACTGGAAGTGGATAGTTGTTCCAGCATACATACAGACTGCTAATCTAGCCCTATTTTGTCTTCTCTTCCTGTATTAAAGACACCACTATATACCGGTGGGGATAGTGGCTGACAGGCGCCTGTCTAGGCAGGGATGGAGACAGGGTGCTCTGTGTCAGCGACTGCCAGGGATTGATTATCTGTGATCTTGAGCATGGATGATCTTCTATAGCTCAACACCACGAAGTCACTTTATATTTATTGGGCCACATTTCTATCTCATTTCTTACATAAAGCTAAATTATGATGCTTTCATGAGAGAAGCTGAGACACATTAAGTGCCTAGGTGCTGAGAGGAGAAAATTACATTCAGCCATAATAACAGGACTGAGACTTTGAGGTCAACAGGAGGTAAATGGGACTCACAGGCCCAGTATCTGAGAAAATGAAACTGCCTCCTAAAAAAGAGTGTAATGATACAACTACACCACTAGATGGTTCATTTTACTGTTATATAAAACAGGCTGTAAAATACAATGTGTAAAAACCGCAGACATTCAGTTACTTAAAGGTGCTTAAAGCAAAAAATGTCCCTATTACCTGACAGATATAATTAAAATAGCTATCCTGAGAAACCTCACCTGTCGTGATAGTCCTAGTCTATGTATACAGATACCAAATAAATAAATAAATGAATTTCTATGCTATATATTTGTATATGTAGCTAATATTATTCAGATTAATGTAACATAATAATGTTGAAGTATTGTTTGTTGATCTGATTAGAAGTTTTATCCCTGTTTTTTTAATATATATATATATATATATAAATATTGCATTCTAAATTGTTGTGTGGACTCCTAGCAACCACTTTATGGAAGCTAATGAGCATCTGAATAAAGAACAAATATAATAAATAAAAGAATAAATTGTGAGATATAAAGTCAAAGTTACAAAATAAAGCTGCAGTTATAAGAAATAACACACTCTTATGTCAATTCATTACTAATTCATAACTATTTTACATTATGGCAATTTGGTGTCGACTTGTTATGAATTCATACAATATAAGTTGTGCATATTTATATGATCTGCTTTCGCCCCAGTGAGGGTTATATTTTTAGGGGTGGCCTTTTCTAACTTTTTTTTTTACATTTTCGAACAAATTCATACAAAATTACCAGCTCGTAAAATAGTTACATTTTCCCATAAGAACGAGTCGTAAATAAAGCTGCAATTATGAGAAATAATGTCACAATTACAAGAAGTAAATTCACAATTGTAAAAAAAAATAAAGTTGCAGTTGTGAGATGTAGTCGCAATTAAAAGAAATAAAGTCAACCTTTGTATTTTTTTTCATTCTGAAGCTGAAACAGCTTCTTTAAAAACACATCATCTAATCAATCTTGTTTGAAAATATTATAAGCATTTAGGAATCACTCATGGGTCCAAATGACATGCATTTTTGTGCACTTCGAATCTTTGTTACACAGAAAGCAGTGTAATACACAGTACAGTGAAAGGACTGATGGGAAACACATTTCTGCACAAACTTCAAAGTTAGTCACAGATGCCATCCCACCTCCTTGGCTCCAGTCCATAACAATGTTGACGAGCATAATCTCCTGCCATCTCAGCTCTATGTTTCTTTCATGTCTGCTTTTGCCATTCTGTTCACTCAATATGTTCTTCATGGTTTACTCATTCACACCGTCTGTAAGTGCACCCTGTCTCCCTGCTCGCCACCTCTCTCTGGACCACCAAGCTGGGAAAGCTGTGTACATTACACTGAAATCTACAAAATCTCATTTTTACTGCTTCATGTATGGATTTTGAATGTAAAAACTCAGCAGCAGGTCCTATATCAGCATGAAAGGGGCAGCTGCTGCTTGAAGTTGCTGTGACAACACATTAAGTACAGAACATGGCTACAGCTGCTCTAAAGTCCCACACACAATAGTTTCACAGATGCTATCTGCTCTTGAAAACGTAAATTGGTGTGAAACTCATTTTCATGTTCACCCCCTTACAAAAGTACTGTATAGTTACACCATGGTACAGTGATGGTTCCAGGTATTTGATATACTGAAAGTCAACATGAACATAAACTAGCACCAACAGCTATTTAGGCAATAGCTAGTGAGCAAAGTAAACTAGCCAGAATATCTATTTGACTATTGGTGAACATTATAAACTAGCTGCAATAGCCGGCTCATGGTAAACATCATGAACTACCCTTAGCCATTTAGCTATTGGTGAACATTATAAACAAGCCACAATAACTATTTGGCCAATTGTACACATTATGAACTAGCCTTAGATAGTTGCCTATTGATGAACATTATAAATTGGCTACAATAACCGGGTCATGGTAAATATTATTACCTAGGCTTGTAGCTATTTGGCTAATCATAAACATTATTATATACTAGCCTTAGCTATTTGGCTATTGGTGAACATTATAAACAAGCCAAAGTCGCTCTTTAGCTAATTCATTTCATTTTTTTCAAATAAATTTTTGATGACATGTTTCCAAAGTCATAATGTAAACATCTATCCAACAATGACGTTTAATCTGAAGAAAAACAGGAATACTCATTAAGAAACTAAAAACAACTTTAACGTCCCGTCGAGACTGTCCATACATTTTTCACTAATGGCCTAATTCTTGTCTTATGAGGACTGTATACTGTAACAATTTTTTCTTTCACATTTCAAGGTTCTTCAGAAAATGACTGCTTCTCTCAATGACTCTTGGGAATCACATGCTTTTTTGAAGCAAGCGTGCCTTTAGAATCGTTCACCAGAATGTGCTTTGAATGGAGCGTAATCTCTCTCTGCCGCTCACTGCTCTCATGAAGATAATTACAACTATAATCATCTTTGCATTCGTTGCAAAGCTTAATGGCTTCAACAGGAGCCGGTAATTATGTAAAAGTAGTAGTAACATTTGGTGGCAAACATCACTAACAACAGCAACAAAAAGACATTCTTGTGCACACCGGCAAAGCACATTATGCTTCTTTGTGAAATGTAATTCTTCAAAACAGCCTAGGCTGCAACACATCTCAGCACAAAATGTTCCAGCAACAAGTTTTTTTCTCTCTGTTTTATTTAACATTATCTGAGGATTTTATGCCTCTAAATTCCCTCAAGTTATGTCCACACAGTCAGTGTTTGTATAACAAACTGATGAAACAAATTATGATGAAACTGAAGACCCAGTGTTATTGAGAATAATAAAGTAGTAAACAAAAAAACATAAAGAAGCAGAACTCGACTAGATAGACAAGACTTGACCAAGGACTCTAAACATAAATGTAAAAGACTCTCAAAACTCAGTCAGGAAAGAGCAAAATGTACACTTAAAGGTGGGGTAAGTGATTTTTCAAAAAACGCTTTAGAAAACGGATTCGGGCCGAATAGTAAAACAAACTTGTAGACAATCAGCAGTAAGGGGCGTGTCTACTCATAATGTGGAGGAGAGAGCATTCAGTGCACAGGACGGATATTATCTGAGCCGAGCGACAGAAAGATAGAGATGGCAGATAAAAAACAAAAGAGGAAAACATCTGCGGAACAAAAGAAGGCTTAATATATCTTACATCTATCCACATTCCCTTGCATATTTTGTCTATAGCACATCTGTACATACAATATACTGTTTACTGTATTTTTCTCTATTTTGTATTGTTTTTACATATTTATTTTTACTCACTTGTTTTTATTTTGTTATCTGTGTCACTTGTCAACCTGTCTGTGTACTGGAAGCTTCTGTCACCAAGACAAATTCCTTGTGTGTGTAAGCACACTTGGCAATAAAGCTCTTTCTGATTCTGATTCTGATTAAACCATTTCAATTATAAATTTTGTGCTAACTAGTCTCAATTCAACATTAACATTAAAATGCTACCTATTGCAATACAATATAGTCAAATAATGGCAACACTCTCCCACATATTTGGCTATTCTAACTGTGCTTATTTCCATCGTTGGTATAAGTAGCAGTGGGTGGTAATGGACAAGAAATGTACAGTTTTATATATCCTGCTCTTAATGTTTCTTTAGTCATTCGGCAATCCTACAGCATGACCCCCTGTAGGGAAACCACCCTTACACCAACAACAACCAATGCCAATACAAAACTAACCAACAATAGTTCATCACCGAAAAGACTGACCAACAACAACCAATGAGTAAACAAGACTAACCAACAATGTCCAATGAAGACTTATCAACAACATCCAATGACTTAACAGGACTAACCAACAATATCTAATGACTAGACAAGACTAACCAACAACATTGGAAAACTAAACAAAACTGACCGACAGCAACGAGTTATGGGTGTCTAAAGATGAAGATTCAATAAACAAGTTAATGAAACAAGATCTTACAAGATACAGTAAAACAGCAAAATAAAAATATAAACGATATAATTTAATGTTCAGAAATGACTCTTAAATTCTTGCAAAAACGATCTACAGATAAAGGCTGTGTACACATGAGAGAGAGATTGCTTGCAGTTCTCTGATGATTGATGATGTGCATGTGTGAAAGGCTGTCAATTTATTGAAAAGAGCTTCACTTTGCTGTCATTGTATGTCTGAATGTGTCATGCACAGAGCCCATTTACCACTTTACTGCATGAATCAGATTTCTGGGGACAAGTGGCAAAACTGCACATACATCTGAAAAATGCAAAGTGAACAGGACTTTTCACCAGAGTTTCACCTGTCACAATGTCAACAGGATGAACAGTGTACCTTGCTGAGTTTTTCCTCAACAAAGAGAGGATCTCAAACTGTGCAGCTAGTGTTTCAGCTCCATTTCACCGCTCAATTATTCAGTCAGCTGACTGAAGGTGACGCAAAATGTTCCGAGAAGGAGCCTGTCCGCAGGAACATCAAGAAAAATCACAAATGAGATCTCAATTGTTTCTACACTTATTAGATAACGTGAGCAAGAATTCTCTTAGAATTCTCATGTGTATATATTTCTTATAAATATGTGGTGTAAAGAGGCGTATTCAATGCACTGTATGTATGAACAGCATTTTTAATGTACTTAAAGGAATAGTTCACCTGAAAAATTCAAACGTGCTAAAAATGTACTCAGCCTCAGGCCATCCAAGATGTTGAGTTTGTTTGTTTTTAGGAACAGATTTGGAGAAATGTAGCATTACAAATTTAGCATTACATCACTTGCTCACCAGTGGATCCTCTGCAGTGAATGGACGCCGTCAGCCGTCAGAGAGTCCAAAAAGCTGATAAAAACATCACAGTAATCCACAAGAAATTGACATGACTCCAGCAATTAATGTTTTGTAAATATCTATCCATAATAATGCTTTCTCCAGTGATCATTTTGTCTCGTCTGAAACAGGAGAGAAATAAGCACAGGTCAAGCACCAATCACACGTGAAAACAGTCCAAAACCATCGTAAACAAATATATTTTTGAATTTTGATGTGAGAGGGCAACAGGGCATGGACTTTTTCACTGGAGGAAATTTTATGGATTTATGGACTGGTATTTTAGCCAGAAGCAAAGGTTTAAAGTTTAAACATCTTGATGGATTTGTTTATTACAACACACATTCTTTTCACTTCACAAGATGTGAATTGATGGACTGGAGTCGTATGGATTACTTGTGGATTATTGTGATGCTTTTATCAGCTGCTTGGACTCTCATTCTGACGGCACCCATTCACTAAAGAGGATCCACTGGTGAGCAAGTGATGTAATGCTACATTTCTCCAAATCTGTTCCGATGAATAACGAAACTTTTCTACATCTTGGATGGACTGAGGTTTCATTTTTTCATTTTTTCTTTAAATTAACACAAAAAAGAGAGTGTCACATCATTGACCCACAAAAGTTTGCAATCAGGTCAGACTTAAATAAAAACACAAAATAAAGAGAAATGCCTAAAGACGAAGTTGACACACAAAACCTGCTAAGCTTATAAAAGAGCAACGTCTGAGCAATAAAACATCCCTCTGGGGTTGAAGAAATGTGAGATGGTGTGTCAATACTGGGAAAGTCAGCTGCGATTTTCCTTCAGAGGCTTGTCTGATTCAGGAGGGGCTCAAAGCATTTGCCCTTAACATACATAATTGATCTCATCTTATTGTATGATATGTAGCCCACTCATGTAAGACAGGGCTGCTCTTCTCATGCTTGAACATAGCTAGAGCAATACCAGCAGAACCCAGGAATGAGAGCAAATGCTGACTGTTTCAGCCAGTACGTGCATCAGATCCATTATTCAGACCTATGACTTCTGATCTTTGACAGGTGTCAGCTGCTCCGCACAGGGCAGGAGAAGAGAGGGAGAGGAGGAGGAGGAGACAGAAAAGGCAAGTGAAGGGGTAGGGTGAGAGGAGACGTGAATTGGGTGAGGGGAGGAAGGCTATGGATCAATAGAACTGCATCATAACCAGAGCTAACATCTGGCATTCACTGACATTTTCTGTTAGCCTGGTAAATGTCAGGGATGCTAACAAACAAACCTACCAGTATGCTCCTTGCTCCCCACACTCACATGCCCCTCAAATGTTGCAGCAGTGTGAACCCATGAAAGCCCACTTGTGTGCTCCTGATTCCTGACTTGAATGGGAGGAGCAAATGAAGAGTTCACTGGCAGCCATGCAAGCATCCTTTCCTGTAATCTAGCGCTGCTAATGACCGCATGAGAGTTCTGGCGCTTTTAGTTCACACGTCTTTGAGCTTATCTATATATGCCAGTATTTTGCAATGCCGAAGTAAGCTATTTTCTTTGAATGTGCAAGACTTCTGATTCACTATCCACTGTAGATAAATAACTACATTATAAGAGTAACAAAGTGAAGTAAATACAATCGACTGTGTTTATGATTATGATAATCAATTAAAATTATATGATAACAAATATCAGCTTGTAATATCTTTTGTACAGCTAAAATAACTGACACTGTAAGCCTCACATACTCAAGTTACAAACAGCAGCACCCCTTCTTACATTTAAAATAAGGTGGATACAGTACACAAGTTCAGAGCTAACACAAAATTAAAACTGCCATTCTTTGAGGAAATAAATGACCAAAATTGTATTATTGAGTGAGTACCAACAGTTTCGTGACAAGTCATACCTCTTTAAAGTTTGGGAAAATTTTGGCAAAAAATAAATAAATCATTTTGACACTAGAAGTTTTTTTTACAGTCTATGGATGAACTCCCCAAATTTGACAAATTTATCTTTTAGAAAATACAAACATTTAAAAGTGCACTATGTAATATTGACAGCTAGCGGTTGAAATAGGTACTGCAGTCCAAATTCAAAATATTGTTTCTCCCGCCCCCTCCTCCTCAGACTCGATGCTCGATGCTGTTTTTCGGGTTGCCAGATTGAGGACACGCAACAGGAACGAATGCAAGTGACGATGAAAAGCAACGATGAGCCTTATACGCCAAGTTGATTTATTTTTTTAATGCCTCTGGTCATAGAGCTTTGACGATGGATGCCAAGGCTTTTTAGATCGGGTAGAATCTGCGATCTCTAACCCAGTTCATTTGCTCGCTTCCATTGCTGCAATAAGATGTGTTTTCCACCAATTTGCAACTTGCAACCGGGGACGGAATTACACAGACCAGAACAAAAACAGACATTTCGATAAGTAACGCGCATTTCAAAGTTTCAACTGGATGTAGCACTGTTTTTCGGAGAAACAAATATGTGAACTTAGCATGTTTTTTTTTTAAATATCTGCAAACATATTATGGCATTTTAAAGGGATAGTTTGGCCGGACGCACCGTTCTCAAGCCCACCCGCCGCCGGTCACTCAAGCCGGCCTCCGCTTACTCTAGGCCGCCGTGTGTTTCGTTGTGAAAGCGAAACTACTTTGTTTGGCACTTAGTCTACTAACAATATCCAAAAGTGGACATACATCTCACCTTTTTTTTCTGTCTTTTTCTGTCATGAAAATTTCCACCAGTGTCATTTCCACCACATTCCAAAAGCTTTGTTTACACATAGTTCACCCAAAAATGAAAAATGATTCACTAACCATCATGTTGTTCCAAACCTGCTTTGTTTCTTTCACCTCACAAGACAGTCACTAGTAAAGGTATTATAAGCCTCTTGGAAATGACACATTTCATGCCTTTCATGTATTAACAAAAGCACTGTCGGCACTTTTGAATATTACTGCATGCTAAGCTGTCCTCCATGTTGGTTGTTTTGCATATTTTGAAGTACATATGGCTAATTAGTTGGAGAGATGTGTGTGGGCTGTGTATGTGTATGACAGGACACCAGTGAGTCACTAAATGAGTCATTGAGCCGAGGTGAGGGGGCTACTTTCTTCAGGTCCTCCACACCACCTGCTGAACGCTCCTCCAGTTTCCCAGCATCCCTTTCTTTCCTTTACTATCTGTTCCCTATTGATTTATGATTCCATTTTCCTTCTATTCCTGGTTCTAATCATTATTTCCTGCTCTCCGTCGGCTCTTTCCCTCTCCCTCTCTCCAGATTATTTGTCTCTGCTGAGTTTCTCTTTGATTATGCGCAGCGTCTCTGTCCCTGTGCATTTCAGGTATTTATAGCCACAGTCCTATTCACTGTGAGGGAGAAACACACAAATGGCTACAAATTAAATTTGAGCTTTTATGAAAGTGTGACAGGGCCAGATTTAGACCCGACCGGTTGTCTCTGGAGAAAGCCAGAGAGTGCCTCCCATTACATCACTATGATGGCAACAGTGAGGGCGTAAACGCTTCCCAGTGGGGTACAGAAAGCTTTCCATGTATCAGAGCAGTACACAAGACTTTTATGATAGAGAATACAATGAATCACAAATCCTGAGAAGGCTTTAAATCGCTAGTACTTACATATACTGTATGTTTACAGCATTACACAACCGAATATACACGATTATAAAGTATGCATCTGGACCAGGCGTGAAGCCTTTATGACAGACAGCCACACTTAATCACTACTAATGTACAGAACAGAATGCTGTGGCAGCCGCACACAGTGAACAAATATTACAAAGAGTTCAAGCTGATGCTAAGCAAAGCTAAAAAGACTCAAAAACAGAATTAGCCAGAGAGCTAAATATGCTAAAACATGCAAACAACTGATAGAGGCCATTGAAAACCAGTGTCCAAGTGTACATGTGCCTATGACCCAAGAAACAACCAAACTAGACATGGATAGAGATGTTAGCTTAGCATCTTTGACCTGTCCTGACAGTGTAACAACACTAATTTCCCTTGTGAAAAAGACATCAAACCTTAAAAGTGTGTTTTTACAGTAAATAACTGTACTTGCAAGGTACAAGGTCACTTTAGTGTACTAGGATAGTTCACTAAAAACAGTTGATGGTAGCCATAGACTTCCATAATATAAAAAAAATACTATGGAAGTCAATGGCTACCATCAACTGTTTGTCTACTAACATTCTTCAAAATATCTTCTTTTGTGTTCAGTAGAAGAAAGAAACTTGCAGAAGAGTAAATGATGACAATTTAATCTATTTAAAGAATGTACACTTTCAGGACTTTCTTAACACACTTGAGTACAGTTTTAAAAAGTGCACTTTGCAATAATGAAAATATTTTTTTCTTTTTCTTCTTCTTTTTTTTTTACATTTTAAGGATTTAAAAGTATAATTTAATTCATTGTTTAAACTTTTTTTTGTTGCTGTTGTGCTTTAAAGAAGTACACTTACTTTGATGTGTTGACTAACATACAAAAGTGTAATAATGTATCATTTTATCTGTAGTGTGTTATTCAGTGATACATTTAAAGTTAATATATTTCTAATTATCTTTTAAAAAGTGCACTTTGCAATAATGAAAATATTTTTTTCTTTTTCTTCTTCTTTTTTTTACATTTTAAGGATTTAAAAGTATAATTTAATTCATTGTTTAAACTTTTTTTTGTTGCTGTTGTGCTTTAAAGAAGTACACTTACTTTGATGTGTTGACTAACATACAAAAGTGTAATAATGTATCATTTTATCTGTAGTGTGTTATTCAGTGATACATTTAAAGTTAATATATTTCTAATTATATATTAACTTTAAATTTATAAATCTAAATTGCAAGTTAATTACAAGCATGCGGGATCCAGTCATATAAGTGGCCTTATAACAGCTTTCCTACCTACAAAAGGTAGGCTTGAAAAACTCATTAACTGAAAATGTTTACGTGATGCTGCATCCATGCCACTAGGTGTCAGTATAAGTCCAAGATGACCGCAATATCTGACGGTTCCGAGAGTTCAAGGTTTGTCTGGTTAGCGCGGTCAGTTACCCCTGCTGGTAGATATTGTAACTACACTATTACTTTTACATGAAGCATGACATGAAGTTTTTTCTCCACTGACAGACATTTAAAAAATAGCTTTGTATTACAGCCAGCCACCAGAACATAAACAAAAAATGGCCAACTGCACCTTTAATAGTCAAAAGACATGCACAGCAATTTCAAATAACTTTTCTCTTTTACTATATTTTAAAATATAATTATTACTCTATTTATTCCTGCGGTGGCAAAGCTGAATTTTCAGCATCATTACTCCAGTCTTCAGTGTCACATGAACCTTCAGAAATCATTCTAATATGTTGATTTAGCACTCAATGCTAACCAGTTGGCACCAAATTACAACTTCAGTATCATTCATGAATACAAACTATCTCTAGAAAGAGCACAAAAAGAGCATTTGTCAATTTGTTTTAGTGTGTAGGCCTATATGTGCGTGTATGTCTCGCACTGCCTCACGGCTCATAGTCAATGGAACTGTGAGTCCCTCACGCTCTGATTCTCTTCACGGTCTTTTGTCACTATTAGCAACCGCCCGCTCATATCACAGCTAGAGTCTGGATCACATGAGTTCATGTTGAGGAGAGGGAGGGGAAAAGAGGATGTGGTCAAAGCAAAAAGAGCTTCGTACCTCATATTTAGTGTATGGGAGGAGTCTGATGAAATCTGAAGCAGGCGGAGATGTTTACATGTACAACAAAATGTTGATATCAGTTAATTATTCACTAACGAAAAATGCACACATAAAAATAATTGAGTTTTAACCCATTAGAAATATGAATGGAAGCCTATGTGCAGCTACATCTCACAATTGCAGCTATTTCTCATAAGTTATGAGTTAATATCTTACAATATGTCTTTATATCTCACAATTGCAGCTATTTCTCATAATTGTGGGTTAATATCTCACAATACTACTTTATATCTCAAAATTGCGATGATATCACATAATGTATCTGTGGGGACCAATTTTATTCTTTATGTGAAAAAAATGGCATTTTATTCAATATTATCATCATTATATCATATTATTCAAAAATTTGGAGTAGGTAAGATTATTTAATGTTGTTGAAAGAAGTTCTCACTAAGAATGCATTTATTTGTTCAAAAATACAGTAAAAACAGTGATATTGAGAAATATTATTACAATTTAAAATAACTCTTTTCTATTGTATTATGTTTTAAAATGTAATTTATTCCTGTGATGCAAAGCTGAATTTTCAGCATCATTACTCCAGTCTTCAGTGTCACATGATCTTTCAGAAATCATTCTAATGTGCTGATTTGCTGCTCAAGAAACATTTCTTATTATTATCAATGTTGGAAACAGTTATGCTGCTTAATATTTTTGTGGAAAATGTAATAAATGTTTTCAGCATTCTTTGATGTATAAAAAGTTCAACAATTTGAAATATATATATATTTTTTGTAACATTATAAATGGTCACTTTTGATAAATTTCATGCAAGCTTGCTGACCAAAAGTATTATTAAAAATGTTACTGACCCCAAACTTTTAAACTGTATGGTGTGTATATTTTGCAAAACAAGGGCTAGTATCTTTGCTTCTCAAGTATATATATTTATTTGTTTAGATATTTTTACTAGAAAACAAGACAAATGAGGAAATAATGGCAGTATAAAACAACAAGCAGAATCAAGCATAGATGCGAACACAAAGAAGATCCTTCCAAAATGAGATCTGATTCCCTACAAATGATGCGTTTTGACAGCATGAGAGCACATTTGATTATATTCCAGAAAGATAATGTTCAAGTTAACGTTCGCTGCATGCAGCAGTAAACTCCAGACCTTTATCCACCGCTGCTGTTTGACACATCTCATACCTGTTGTCCTTGTACACTGTGCCACTATGTCCCACTTCTACAGCCAAAATCCTCAGTTACAAAAGTGCCTTACATACAAGTCCATCATCTCGGTCAGAGAGCATTTCTTGTTTCTGCCCTGGGGACCCGGAGAGCAGCTAATTGTGTAGAAAGTTTGGCCTTTTGAGTCAGTGCACCAGCCAATCAGAGGCCACCGGGACTTTGCCAGGGATGTTCCGATTCTTCACTCAGATAGGCTATAAATGTATATTCATGCCCATGGCGATGCATCTCCATCGCTGCGAATAAGCAATAACCGTGAGCTTTTTAGTTAATTTTTTAGTTCATTTTTGTTGGCTGGCTTATTGGATGATCATTAGGCTTTATGTACGCAGTAAATTATTTTCATCGATTTCATCTCCGATGCGTTCCGTGGAGTTTCATAACTAAACAAACATCAGGCTTGTGCAAATACAACAAAAACAATGCTTGAGTTTCAAAGAGACCCGAGTCCAAAGAGAATGCAGGAGTTGAGTGACGTAATGACAGCCGAGCGTCCTTTGATTCCAAACAAAGGGAATATGGACAATTTTTGGCAGTATGGAAGAGAGCGTGATTTTCTCTGCTGTCTTTGGAGCTTTGAGAGCTCCCATCAACCAGACATGGGTGCACACTAAGCCAGGATTAAAAGAAAGCGCTTGACCTACTTGCTTTTCAGGAGAATGCTGCGGCTGCCTGTCTTTCCCTTTCAGTCATTGAAAATCACGTTGTGCAGACTTATCCTATTTGAGACTGTAATTACGGCAGGTGGCTTACAGTTTCGGAGAACCCTCGCGACAGCACGGCAATTGAAATCAATTATCAATACTATCTCGCAGAGGTCTTAGATTTCTGCCTGCTAGTTTGCAGTTGGTGGCAGCACACACTAGCTGAACACACTAACTTACAAGCATTTGCTAGTGTCTGCATTTATAAGCAGGCAATTTGTCATTCTAAACAGTATGGTTTCAGTGTGTTGTTTTGCACAAAGGCTGAGCGAAAAAGTCTCAGAAAGGACATTTTTCTCTCAAAGAATCGCTGACTTGGGAGCAGCGCTAAAATTTGTACTCAGCAGTGAGAATACTGAAATTTGCCTATACTTACCTTGAGCAGAGCTTTGAAGACAGTTGAAAGAAATGTGTTTGTGAACAAGGTGTTTCCTATAATAAATATACACAGTTGTGGTCATACGTTTACAAAGACCCTGCAGAATCTGCAAAATGTTTGTAGAAAATAAGAGGGATGATAAAAAGTGCATGTTGCTTTTTTATTTTAGTACTGCCCTGAGTAAGCTATTTCATTTAACAGATGTTTACATGTAGTCCACAAGAAAAAAACAATGCAAAACAATGGAAAGTAAAAAAAAAAGCCAGGGTGATAGAACCGTCCTTATATCATAATGAAGAAAAATTTAGTTCCATTGTATGGACAAAAAAAACAAAACATGGAAGTCAATAAGAACTGAAACTATATTCTTCAAAATATCTTCTTTTGTGTTCAACAGAATAAAGAAACTCATACAGGTTTTGATCAACATGAGGATGAGTAAATGATGACAGAATTTTTTATTTTTGGGTGAACTATCCCTTTAAGAAATTTTGTATTCAGGACAGGCAACAATTTGTAATATGTAATCATATTGATTTTGTATTATTGTAGAAATAAGCTTGGTCACTGCATTTCTTTTTCTTTTATTAAAAACAATTAAATAAAATGATGTGCTCCAGGGATGGAACAATTAATAAAAATATATTTAGTAATTAAAAACAATTTATTATAAAGTCACAGTAATTGATATAATGAATATTAAATTACATAAATTTTCTAGTTATGTTCTGAAAATATTTAATCGGATAATATTGATTTTGATGTCAGACTAGAGAGCAAATGATGAATCAGTTTTAATGAATTGATTAAACCAGTTCACAGATGTGTCCAAAAGATTCATTATGGAATCAGCCATCAGTGATTTTAAAATTTGAATGTGAATGATTTCTTAAATGTCAAATAAACTGAAAATGTATTGTAAAAGTCATAGAAGCTCAATGTTCAGTAAAGGAAATAGAAAAAAGTGATATGGGCAATACAGAAAAGACTTGTGATACAGGCAATGTGAGAAACAAGGATGATATGCGCAATAGAGGAATGACCAGGATGAAGATGAGGAAAAAGAAGAAGAGGAAGACTAAAAAGAGCGATGGGAAGAAAGAGACGCATGAGGTAAACTAATCACCAAATATGCAATGCAATTTTCTGGCTCTGTGCCTCCATCCTCCCCGTCTCCAGGGCTCCTTTACTATTCCGCTCACACACGGTCTCATGCCCACTCCATCTATCAGACTATACCATTTCACAAGCACCCCCTCCCCCAGACAAACCCTACCAGACACATCCACTCCGCCTTCCCACACAGGGGAGTTTGGGAGTGGAGAAGTGGGAGAGGTAAATCAGAAGGGGAACAGGATGCTGGAAGGAACGCAGGGAGATGTTTGTGCTCTGGGGATAATTATAGACTGTATTTAAGCAGCAAAAAAAGGCATCGTACAAAAGAACGACAGCTGTTTTGCTCTACGCAGGTCTCTCAGGAGGGAGCGAGTAAAGAGTGTTTGATAGTGCATCTGTAACGTTTGAGGGTGCGTTGATCGCGTTCCCCTCTCCCTCGACACCTCGCAGCTCAGCGCTGCCTTTATGATGACGATAGATGTTTGCGTCAAGAACATTTACACGGTGCTTTCATGCAAACGTTCAAAGGTTTATTCTGTCAAAAACACACAAATCAGGATGGAAATGCCTCGTGTCCCATTTCCGACATGCTTAGCTGGGAGATAATAAGGGGAACAAACGTGCAGTTTTGAATTGCTTCCCAAGGGGAGGATGCCCGGGGAAGCAAGAATCAGTTACGCCTCTCGAAAATATGGCTCACAAATGAAGACGCTGCAGTTCTTTATGTGGATGTTTAATTTCTTATGCCTTTGAGAGGGGTTTCCCGCCATCACCGTGTCTCAAATCATCCATCAAAATACACCTTCCTGGCTCTGTAGTTGGGCCTGGGGCAGATGCTCTAACTTTGGTGGACTTGTACTGTAACACTGTGAGCTCAGAGGTGGCTGAGGAGAGGCACGCCGACCGCAGGGCGTCTCTTGACACAGAGCGTATGTCCTATGAATCAGTCTGACCATGACGACAGACGGTGACAGACAAGTCATCAGCTTGCAGTGCTGCTGGATACCGGGACCTTGTGTCACACCATTTTCAGAGCTGCACTAAGAATACAAAGGTTGCGTAACTATACATTACCCAAATATCAAAGACTAGGATCCCAAATCATGTAGTATGTTGAAAACAGTGTGTGAAAAAAAGAGAGACCTAAACCCAAGAAAAAAACATTCATCCTCTTAAAGTCAATAGGTTTTATGAATAGGATTTTGTCAAATGCCTTAAAAGGGGTCATCGGATGCCCATTTTCCACAAGTTGATATGATTCTTTAGGGTCTTAATGAAAAGTCTATAACATACTTTGGTTAAAATTTCTCAATGGTAGTGTAAAAAAACACCTTTTTTATCTTGCCAAAAACAGCTCTTTTCAGAGCAAGCCGTATTGTTGTATTTTCCTTTAAATGCAAATGAGCTCTGCTGAGCCCGCCCCTCTCTTCGAGCCGCTCTCTGAGGGACTGTTTACTTTAGCCGCATTCATCATGAAACTAAGAGGGGGAAAGTTAGGGCGATTCTAAAGGACTTAAGGGATTCTCCACGCACTTTTGGGGCCCCCAGAGATCTGTTTTATTAGTAGTAACAGTAGTAGTAGTAATGCAATAGAAATTATAAATGTATCTACCAAAGAGTTACAAATAAAACTAAATTACGGCTTATTTCTGCATTTCCGGCAAAATTATCTCCCCCCATTCACTGCATGGTTTCGTCCCGTCCTACGTAGCCTAGAGTCACTGAGTGAGATCAGATGGTAAACTGTCAAATTAGAGATGTGGCGAGAAGCACTTTTAAACACATTTTAGTTTTGCAATAGAAAATCTTCAAATTCACAATCTGATTACATAGAGCAGCAGCAGGAAGCACATGAGGTTGTCATGGCAACCAGATACTTCTGTGTATAAGGCAAGGTAAAAAAAAAAAAAGGTTGATTCAGTCAGTGTGGAAGAACTCGACTGGTCTGCATAAAGCCAAGTCCTAATCCCAGCTGAACACCTCTGGTGTGACTTTAAATGCAGACCCTGAGCCAAAAGCTCAGCACCAAACACCAATGACTTGTACATACATGTTGTTCTTGTACTTGTTCTTCCACACTGACTGAATCTACCTTTTTTTTTTTTACCTTGCCTTATACACAGAGGCATTGTCATGTTCGAATAGAAAAGGGTCCTGTTCAAATTATTGGTATAAAATTAGAAGCACACAATTCCCTAGAATAGCATTATATGCTTAAACATTAAGATCTGTACTCGTGGAAAGTACTAAAGTAGTCAAACCTGTTCATTAGAAGGGGGGTCCCAATAATTTGGGCAATTGGGCCCAAAATTGCTAGCCACGACCCTGAGCACGTTATTAGGAAAGGCGATTTGCAAAAATTCATTAAAAAACCTTATACTCACTTATTCTGTAGGTGAAGCTGGATCACGAATGATTCGCGCGAACACAGACACATTTAGGTAGATCGGGGGCGAATTCCCTTCAAAAACAAACGAAAACCACTGCACCTTTAGCGGCTCAGATGTCGGGAGAAAATAGAAGAACGACTGCTATGTTCATTATTACATCCAACAACAGAACACCTCATTCGCTTAGGAGTCATTCTTGTCTACATCTGCTCCGATGGTGAAACAATGGCGGACTGATGACAGCTCACTCAGGGCGGGTCTATATGGAACTTATAATATGACAAAACTAATTGAATTTGTATTGTGTAAATTTGAATTATTAGTTTCATTTAACAAAACAGAATATTATGTGGCATTTAACATAGTTCTGAATTAGACTTTTTTAAACTTGAATATTAAACATTTTAAATTTAACACAACTAAATATTTTTATGGCAGAGTTTTAAAGACGTATTCTCAAACAGCAAATGTTTTGTTCTGAAATCTTAGACAGCAAATATCCAGTTTTTAAAAATACAGCTTCAAGTTTTCAAGATGAAATTGAGAACATCAAATTCAATATTCTAAAATTCAATATGCAGAAATTCAGATCTTATAGAAAGTAGGTAAGAGGTAGTAATCCACAGGGAAGAGTAGATGATCTCCGAAAAACGAAACCTTTTGGCCATTTAGTAGTTTTCTGGCGTGAGCGTGCGGTTCAAGATCTACCTGATCATGAACCGCCCAGAGGTAGCTTAAGTGATTCTTAAACATTTAAGGTTTATATACTTATATGTTAGGTTAGCATTCAAATTTACACAACACAAATTCAATTAGTTTTGTCATATTATAAGTTCCATAGGTCTAAGGTAAGACACCAGTCCAGTCTGTGCTGAAACGCTACTGTCAATCAACTATCGTGGGAGGGCCTGGGTCTGTGTGACGTCACACAGACAGGAATCTGAGATCGGCTTGATTTGAGAAAGGGGAAAAGATTTTAGTAGATAAACTGGGTGGATTTTTATCATTATAGGGTGGTTGTGTACACACACTGCCAACACACATTTATGTTCAAACAACTTGTAAAATTGCATGTCGCATCCGATGACCCCTTTAAATAAAGTCAGATATTTTCAGGTTTAATTCTATGACATGAAATACATTAGTAATATTCCACTTGTGTTATTTTTTTCAGCTTTTACATGACTGAAAAAAGCAGATGCTAAAGAGAGACTAAATGGGACTATAGAGGTTGTCAGGAACATTAAACGTCATCAAACCGAACAGGAAAACTCATCTACTCACAGGCCGTTTTTACAGCCTCAGTGTGTTTATAATCACGCTCTTGCAAACTATTCTGTAGATTTTAAATAAAGAATAAAAGATTTGTCGGCAGCTTAGTCATGGTGACATTGAAGTCACGAGACTGCGATGTAGTTTGTTTATAGCCAACCTTTAGCTTAGAATTGCGTAAGAATCATAAACTTTTATTGGTCACGGAGCTTATTTTTGCAGCTATCCAAAAATCATTGGAAAAATCCTATTGCTCCTATAAAATCATCCAAGATGATGTTAACTTCCAAGTTGGCACACAAAAAAATAGTTTTTAAAAATACAGCTTCAAGTTTTCAAGATGAAGAGGAAATTGAGAACATCAAATTCAATATTCTAAAATTTAATATGCAGAAATTCAGATCTTATAGAAAGTAGGTAAGAGGTAGTAATCCACAGGGAAGAGTAGATGATCTCCGAAAAACGAAACCTTTTGGCCATTTAGTAGTTTTCTGGCGTGAGCGTGCGGTTCAAGATCTACCTGATCATGAACCGCCCAGAGGTAGCTTAAGTGATTCTTAAACATTTAAGGTTTATATACTTATATGTTAGGTTAGCATTCAAATTTACACAACACAAATTCAATTAGTTTTGTCATATTATAAGTTCCATAGGTCTAAGGTAAGACACCAGTCCAGTCTGTGCTGAAACGCTACTGTCAATCAACTATCGTGGGAGGGCCTGGGTCTGTGTGACGTCACACAGACAGGAATCTGAGATCGGCTTGATTTGAGAAAGGGGAAAAGATTTTAGTAGATAAACTGGGTGGATTTTTATCATTATAGGGTGGTTGTGTACACACACTGCTAACACACATTTATGTTCAAACAACTTGTAAAATTGCATGTCGCATCCGATGACCCCTTTAAATAAAGTCAGATATTTTCAGGTTTAATTCTATGACATGAAATACATTAGTAATATTCCACTTGTGTTATTTTTTTCAGCTTTTACATGACTGAAAAAAGCAGATGCTAAAGAGAGACTAAATGGGACTATAGAGGTTGTCAGGAACATTAAACGTCATCAAACCGAACAGGAAAACTCATCTACTCACAGGCCGTTTTTACAGCCTCAGTGTGTTTATAATCACGCTCTTGCAAACTATTCTGTAGATTTTAAATAAAGAATAAAAGATTTGTCGGCAGCTTAGTCATGGTGACATTGAAGTCACGAGACTGCGATGTAGTTTGTTTATAGCCAACCTTTAGCTTAGAATTGCGTAAGAATCATAAACTTTTATTGGTCACGGAGCTTATTTTTGCAGCTATCCAAAAATCATTGGAAAAATCCTATTGCTCCTATAAAATCATCCAAGATGATGTTAACTTCCAAGTTGGCACACAAAAAAATGTCATCCCTGTGTCACACTAAATGTGTGTATGCACTAATACCTTTTCAAAATGGTAATGGTAATGTTAATGGTAAAATCCATCTGTAGTGTGCTTAACGATTGTGTTTACATGTAAGAGTTGGCATCTAGCTAAAATCATTATCTAGCTAAAGTCATAATCTAGCTAGATTCAAGGACTGTAGAGTGAATGTGCCTCAGAGTTTTCATTTCATTCTCAAAAAGATCCTTCAGCGTTCAACACTCATACAGACAGAGATCATTATAATAGCTATTTATAGACAGTGGTCGAATTGTAAAAAAAAAAAAAAAAAATTCAGGGGGGATGGGGTGTTCCTGTAGCTAATTTTACATAATGATTACAAAATTTGTGCAATATTTTAAAAAGTTTTTTTTTAATGAAAAATTAGCCTTATTAAATGAACTATTTATAAAAAAAAATCCTTCTGGTGCCTGAAATGGAGGAATTTCGGTCAATATTTTGCTAAATGTGTTTTTGTGCTGGTAGTGCTGGCACTTTGTCTGGTTTAGGCCTGTCATGGATAAATCAGTAGGTGTCAGGTGGCGGCAAGTCCATGTTTTAATAAATGATTTATTGAATCATTCAAATCAAACGATTCGTTCAAAACGGCTGATTTTATCTAGCTAAAGTCATAATCTAGCTAGATTCAAGGACTGTAGAGTGAATGTGCCTCAGAGTTTTCATATAAATAGCTATTTATAGACAGTGGTCGAATTGTAAAAAAAAAAAAAAAAAAATTCAGGGGGGATGGGGTGTTCCTGTAGCTAATTTTACATAATGATTACAAAATTTGTGCAATATTTTAAAAAGTTTTTATTTTATGAAAAATTTGCCTTATTAAATGAACTATTTATAAAAAAAATTCCTTCTGGTGCCTGAAATGGAGGAATTTTGGTCAATATTTTGCTAAATGTGTTTTTGTGCTGGTAGTGCTGGCACTTTGTCTGGTTTAGGCCTGTCATGGATAAATCAGTAGGTGTCAGGTGGCGGCAAGTCCATGTTTTAATAAATGATTTATTGAATCATTCAAATCAAACGATTCGTTCAAAACGGCTGATTCAATTAGAAACTAAACAAGTAAGTCCATCTGAATGGACCGTTGAATCACTGGCTCACTCGATTCGTTCAAAATCTGATTCATTCAAGCAACGAAACATGGTGTTGCTATGCACTGTTGTATAAAATTAATAGCACACTTGTGCTGGCGCACATGCGATGATATTCAGAAAAGTACATTGCTTGTGCAATGAATATAAAAACGTAAAAACTCAAACATGGGTATTTTTTGATGGTTTTTGTAATTTTTTTCAACCAGGGGGATGCCATCCCCCAGCATCCCCCCTCAATTCGAGCCCTGTTTATAGATACTCACAGAAACAGAGATGGATACCTACAGAAATAGACATGAATACACTGGATTCCTTTTTACTCTACATCTGCGAGCACTATAGCAGGATCCTTTGTTGTTCTAATTTTTGCATGGTTCCATGCACAATACTATGTTATGACCTCAAAAGAATTTTACCATAGTGCATGTTTTGTAAACTGATACATTTTGGCATTTGCATCACATGACCAGCTACATATGTATGGCTTTTCTGGCATGGTAAACTTGCTCGATAGCTCACCTGGTATAGCACTGCACTTGCAATGTGGACCACTCATGTATGAGTCCTGTGAAACGCACGTCACGAAAGAAGAGCTCAAAGACTTGTAGAAGCCAGCTAAAATGGCATGGTTGCTTTAGCAAATATGTTTTTATCTCTTGTTTGCCAACTATCATTAGGTTTAGAGTAGAGTTTAGTGCAGGTAATACATTATTTTTTAAATGTGACTATTTTTAAATGTGACATATCATTAACCTTTTAGTGCCACTCACCGGACATTTAGTTTCCGAACTATATTTTTCCAAAGAGTCTGGGCTGTTTAAAACCTTTGTTTTAGTGAACTGGATGATTGACAAGGGAGTAGGCGGTCCTTTGTCACTGTTCTTGATGCATTGGGATGAATTAGAGACTACAAATATGGAGCTGCATGTTTGTTTTCAACTAAAATGTAGTTTGAATGATCAGATCACTATTTGGATTCCTTTTACACCTGTATTTAGTGCTGACCACTTGTGATTGCATCATCCAAAAAGAAAGAAAAAAACACACGCACAAGATATTTCATCACCCATAAAACAATACCAGTGCAGTTTTCTTTCCTGTGGTGACTTTTTCCCTATTGAAACAGGACGTTTGGGTGCCTTTAGCACAGTCATCAACATGATTTGTTACCTGCTAGCTGCTAGTCAGGAGTGCAGATACTTCTAATTTGTGTAGTGCAGGATAAGCCATTAATAATTTTGGTCTGTACAATTTTTGTACATTTTTAATTAGTATGTTGGTAAATATCATCAGGTACATTAGCATACAGATCAGCTTAAAGCTAACACACTTGAAAGCCATAAAACTTGATTTAATGGGGTCTTTAATACAGGTGTAAAAAGAGCCTGGAGTTACAAAGACAAAGCAAGTGAGACAGGTACAAATAATGAGAGAGAGGAAAAGACATAAAATAAGAAGAAATAGGGGTTATAGGCTGAAGGGCTATTGTGACTAGAAAACACAGTTTAATGAACATCAATACAGATAGGAGAGAGAGAAAGAGAAAATGAAGTAAAGAGAGGAGGAGGAAAAGGTCAAATATACAACGGTGACAAAGCCTTCTGGATCATCAATCACCCACGTCCAATTCCGTTAGTCAACCACGTTATGTTCCAGCATAAAAGAAGTGAGCGTGCGCCAAACACGCTCCCTGTCAAAACATTATGATTCCACTCACACAGACTGGCCATCTTAGTGTTCGCTGTGTGAGTCACGCAGACAGATATATTATATCAGCAACACTTACTAATACTGGAACACAGGCGTTATGGGTCAGGTGTTCATACAAAGATACGCAGAGGATTTTCGCATGTTCCCCCTGGGAAAGAATCCCAGCGGCAGCAGAAAAAGGTCTATAACAGGTCATCACATCGTATATATACTGCAGGTAGTAGGCCGCCTCCCACTATTTTGAGGTGGATTACATTATAATTTCCTGCTGGCTTGTCCACCTACACGGTAGCCTATGATTCACAGTGAGTCACATCGGCAGCTTTGAGTCGTTGTGTGCGTGTGCGTATCTGAACGTGCATTGACAGCCAATTTCACCTCGCTACACAAACAAATACATATCTGTCTGGGTCTGTTTAACACAGTTTGTTTGTTTACCAGCCTGGGGTTTATGCCATTGTGCGTCTGGCTTGGAAATAAGTTGGGTCATGCTGGGGTCAAACCGACTCAAGTGGGTGGCTAATATAATATATTAATATGGCACATGTTCTATGCTAAAACACATTATTGATTACTTTCCCCTCTGCTACAGCGATGCACTAAATGCACAATGGCAGTATGGAAGCGAAACAGCAGCGTAGCAGGTTCGCTTTGTGCTTTCACACTGACAGAGTTTCTGTTGCATAACAGCTGTGGCTCAGTGTTTTCTGAGGTTAATACATTGAGTATTTCTTTTAATCATAGCCATAAATTATTATTGGGAGTGTGTGCCTCAATTCGAGCCCTGTTTATAGATACTCACAGAAACAGAGATGGATACCTACAGAAATAGACATGAATACACTGGATTCCTTTTTACTCTACATCTGCGAGCACTATAGCAGGATCCTTTGTTGTTCTAATTTTTGCATGGTTCCATGCACAATACTATGTTATGACCTCAAAAGAATTTTACCATAGTGCATGTTTTGTAAACTGATACATTTTGGCATTTGCATCACATAACCAGCTACATATGTATGGCTTTTCTGACATGGTAAACTTGCTCGATAGCTCACCTGGTATAGCACTGCACTTGCAATGTGGACCACTCATGTATGAGTCCTGTGAAACGCACGTCACGAAAGAAGAGCTCAAGACTGTGAATTATTACAAACTTGCTCATCATGTCATCTAATTTACATGAGGTGAATCACATTTACATTAAATGGCAATAAATCCACACGCAAACCCAAACTCAAACTGTAGATTTGATCTTAAAATAGATAGTTATATTTACTGACTGTATATAAATAGAAAAAAATTATAAATACACCAAAATGTGTTGTTTTTGCATGAAGTGTACAAACAAGTCTAATTTATGAATTTTAAGTAACTTGGAAAGATGTCCCTGCATTATTACTGAAAGTAGTAATGCAACAGCAAAAAGTAATTAACATTTCAAGACAAGTATTAGAAAGAAAAAAAATATGCCTACATGTCTTTTATCTTTTTTTTTTTTTGTGTGCCTTTTTTGTGTATTTTATTCATTATCGCAGATGTTTTAAAAATAGGTAGACCTTTAACTCTTGCAGTCTCTTGGCAATAATTTTTAGTTGTGTCAATTCCCTGCATTCATTTATTGTGACTTATTTAAACAAATAAACCAAACATGATTAAAATATATTATGTAATTAAATGTTCTCCCTTTTTATAAGAAATTTTCCTACCATTGGATAAATTCTAGCTTGAAATGCCACCATGATTTTTGCAGCCCCAGCTGCTATTGCAGGCAATGTGCCTGGCCAAACCACACAGAGAGCAAGTCATGTTCACACTGGATGGGTTCTAATGTTCAAAAACAGCTAGACAGATTGAGTCTCACAAAACATTTATAAAAGTATCACCAGTATTAAACCTGACACAGAGTATTCATAAAAACACAGCGCTCATGGCGTGAGACACTGAAAAACATGAGACTGAAAAAAAAACATCCAAGAATGCAAAGAATGCATGTGAATGGCATCTTAGTCAACCTCAAACACAATGAATGGATTTATATATGCTGTATGCAAGTGATAAACTTATGGTCAATGAAATGGAAATAAAACAAAGCACCTTGTCTATTGCTTTACTCATCTGCCACAATAATGGAACATTTTTATCTTCATGTGAGGTCTTTTCTCAGCAAATGTGTGGTTAATTTAACTAATTAACTTAAATATCACATAATTAATTTGATTAAAATCTTCAATCGACTGACAGCCCTAATTTTTTATATGACAACAGTGGAGAGGAGAAGAGAATGGAGGAAGAGATGAAAAAAGAGAGAAACTAGGACAGATATGTGTGGGAAAGAACATTATTAACTAACTAATAAAACCTCAAATGTCAATCAAATCAAGGCGTTTATGCAGGCGAACTTTCCCTGATACACACCCTCAGTCGGAGAGCCTGGATTGATCAGAAAATACAATTATCCAAGTTTTTTTTTTTTTATTAAATCGGGATGTGTTATCACTCCAAAGACACTGAGTGAGACATAGTCTTGTCTGGGAGGTTTTCCTCCCTTTTCTCAAATAAAGACATCCCTGTCCCTGAAGCATTCTACTTTAGAAAAATAAATAAATGTCAGAGTGACACATTGAGAACAAATTGAAGAAGACAAGTCCTGGAAAACCAGTGCCTCAGCTTTGAGCAGGAAAGAGTCGCTGACGCCAACAGTGGGCGTACTCCTCCTCCACACAAGCTTAAGCACTCATCCCTGACAATCACCCTCAAACACTTTCTGAGAGGTATCTTTGCTGGACACCTGGATGGAGACCTTTCTGGAGTTGGGTAGAGGGGGTGGGGGGGACTTGTTGGGGCTCCTGCATGTGAGAAACAGAAAATTAATTTTTTTCCTAATCAAAGTTTTGATGTCACCTCCACCGCAGGCAGCTGGCGTGGTGACAGATGTATTGTGGGTTGGTGGGTGAATGAAATGCACAGAACACAGAATGTGGATGGAAGCAGATGCTTGAATGCTGTACACTATAGAACAGCTGCTTTAATATTAAGCTGCTTTGTAAATGATCAAAAACATGGTCTATTTATAAATAAATTATATCTGCTTTCATTTCACGGTTTAAAACATAGAAGGACAAAGTCAGTCACGAGTCACAAACCATGAAATCCTCAAAAATGTGTAAGAACACAAATATACAGTGGTACTCAAAATCTAATTCAGATGCTGACAGTAAAAACAACATTTTTGGATTAAAAAAGGGGGGGAAAGCTATTTCAAGCTTTTATAATAATAATACTATTTTATATAATTTCAAGTAAATATTCTACATATTTTCAGGAATGTAATATGAAGATTTTACAAAGCATGCATCATCATTTTCAAATACCTTTCACTCACACTATAATGTGAAAATGGCCTTTTCAAATTTATCCATTTGGGAGAGAATCTTCAAAAAGCTCTGTTTTCACAGGACAAAAATGGTGTCTCAGTGTTGACAAAAGGCCAAAACGCAGAGAAAAAGATGCATTGTCAAATGTTTTCAGATTAATGTAGACATAGCCATAGTCTCACTAGTCTGTTTTTTCAGTCCCTTCTCTGTAAATGGTGTGTATGTCAGTGAATGCACATGTGTCGTAATTCACATATGATGTGCATGTGTGTGTGAGGGTTTAAAGCAGCTCTCCCTTCAGCGACAAAATCATCACAACACATCCATGAAGCATGCACAGTCAATATGTCATCAGCAGACAGTGTGTAGGCCTGTTATGTTGTGCAGTGACCCTCTATGTAAACTGAAAGGGTTAGTTCACCCAAAAATGAAAATTCTGTCATTAATTACTCACCCTCATGTCATTCCAAACCAGTAAGACCTTCGTTCCTTTTTGGAACACAAATTAAGATATATGTTGTGGTTCTCTTGTGAATGGTGACAGACAGTGACAGGGAAGAGAAGAAATTGTTGAATAAAGTGTTTTTTGTTGTTGTTTTGTTGTTTTCTTTGTGCACAAAATGTATTCTCGTAGCTTCATAAAATCACGGTTGAACCACTGATGTCACACGGACTATTTTAATGATGTCCTTACTACCTTTCTGTGCCTTCAATGTGGTAGTTCTCTTGCTGCCTATGCAGAGACAGAAAGCTCTTGGATTTAATCAAAAATATCTTAAATTGTGTTCCGAAGATGAACGAAGGTCTTATGGGTTTGGAACGACATGAGGGTGAGTAATTAATGACAGAATTTTCATTTTTGGATGAACTATCCCTTGAAGCCTTCTATCTCCATCAGTATAAGATTCATAAACCATTCAAGATGAGGAGAAAGAGAAAAAAACAAAGGGAGAGAGAGATCCTCATCACAGATGCTTGCATAAACTGACAATGCTCAGTGTTACATAGCTAGCTTTCAAACAGATGGACACAAGCATGCTTGCTCAAGTAGTAAGTACAGAAGTATGGCTAGATTAGAAAATGGAACAGAACGATTTTTTTATAAGAATATTGGATGGATATTCATTCTGAGATTTGCTAAAGATCACATTTAAAGAAATAGTTCACCCAAAAATGAATCAGACCTCAGGCCATCCAAGATGTAGACGAGTTTGTTTCTTCATCAGAACAGATTTGATTTCCTCTGAATGTACAGTATATATATCATTATTATTCAGCAATAAAAAGTGATAGTAATGGAAACGTTTCACAGTTTCCAAAAACATATATAAAGCAGCACAACTGTTTACAACAATAATAATAAAGAAGAATATCAGAATGATTTCTGAAGGATCATTTGACACAGAAGACTGGCTGATGAGTAATGGCTGATGAAAAAATGCATTTTTGCATCAGAAATAAATTACATTTTAAAGTGTACTAAAATAGAAAACCAATATTTTAAATTGTAATAATATTTCACAATATTACTGATCCCAAACTTTTGAACGGCAGTGTATATGTATATATATATATAATTGTTAAAAACATTTTATGAATCATAGCACAAGACAGTTTTGACAGATGACTAGTTAGTTTGGGCAGATGCCGTGCTGTTGCACTGATTTCATTCAGCTTTATAATGAGTGATTTACAATGTTATACTATACATCCTGATGTAGCTTTGTAATACACTCTAGCGAGTAACTTTTGAACAAATATTTGATAACAGAGGAACAGTGGAAAGAGCATCCAACAAAAGATGAATAAGAGAGGAAAATAAGCAGTTTATTGTGCATATATATTCCCTGATTCAGTTTACTGTAACTCAGTTTAATTTTGTATTGCCCTCACTTTAATTCAGTTCCATTACAGTCAACTCCCCGTTTCTTTCCTCTCCCCTTCTTTCCCTCCCTCTCCTCCTCAATCTCCCTGCATGTCTCCATCACAGCGCAGAGTGTGATGTTTTCAGAGATATAGCAGCTCCCCGCACAGCCTGGGGCCATACAAACAGCCTGCCACAGCCTCACAGGGGTCTCGTGTCAAAGTATAGTAACCATGATGAGCACAGTTCCAGAGTATTCCCAGTGGGAGAAGGTGATTTGATGCCTTTCTCTCTCTCTTCCCATTGGAAAGGTGGAGCGTGTACAGTACACACCTCATGCCCATTCAAACTGAGAGGGCATGCGTCTCCTGAGAGTTTAAGTAAATTACATATCACAATTATTTTAGGTTAAAAAAGTATTTATAAGGTATGGTAGAAGCCATCCACTTACGTGTCTAAATTTGATCGGTCCAATCTTTTGCACCATTTACTTTAAACTAGAGATATATATATATATGTGTGTGTGTGTGTGTGTGTATGTATTGTAGTTACATACAGTAACTATTATCAGATACAATGTGATTATTTGTACTGTACGTTTTGGTGTCTGAGAGGTAATGTTACTATTGATAGTGTTAAAGCTAAAATATAAATATATTATACTAAAATATATATATTATAATTAAATATAGGTCCAATCTTTTGCACCATTTACTTTAAACTAGAGATATATATATATGTGTGTGTGTGTGTGTGTATGTATTGTAGTTACATACAGTAACTATTATCAGATACAATGTGATTATTTGTACTGTACGTTTTGGTGTCTGAGAGGTAATGTTACTATTGATGGTGTTAAAGCTAAAATATAAATATATTATACTAAAATATATATATTATAATTAAATATAATATAATGGATTAAATTATGCAGAATATGGACCAGGTTGCCTAGACTAACGCATCTCATAGACTTAAAAAAATACATATATATAATTTCAGTGTTGAAAAGAGTTTTCTTTAGTTATGTCCATCTGAATTGGAGCACCCAGTGATCCAGAATTGCCTCAGTAAAACTGTGCATGATGCCCCTGCCTCTGGTATAGTGTGTGCACAATGCCGTCCTTCCTGTCAAGGAGGAAAACATCACGCTAGCTACATATAAAGGTTATAAGGATGTGAATACACCCGTAAAAGAGGCATTGTGAAATAGAACAGCAGTTTTTACCGATCTTGAGGGAATTGAAATTCTCAACTAGGACGAGGTGCCCCACTGTCAACCCGACTGCACCATCTGTCGAATCTGTATTGCAAACATTCAACAGCCCATAAACTCAGGCTCAAATGTTTTCCCCAAAGGATCCAACGTTCCCAAAGGAGGCTTCTCATCAGTCTATTCATAGAGTAGAATTAACAGACTGTGTCCTCCTCTTTTGGGAGACGCACAGCCAGCTCTGGGTGCCTCGCTGTCTCTGATGCCGTGATTGGCACCTCCATGTGAGTCACGTTGAGCAGAGGCCTGCGTTAGTGATGAGGGGATTCCCTAACACAGCTTTCCTTACACGGGGCAGAACAGACAGGTCAGTCTTCTTGGATTGGCATATCACTTTCATTTACTGTTCATGCTGTTTCTTCAGCCAAAGATGTTGCAATTGTGTGCAGTTATAGGATTCCCAAAAGATATGTCAGGAGACCTCCCAGATGTTCAACTACCACAACTGTCATTTATGGTGGGGACTTCGCCAAAGCTGATTTTGTCGCCATCGTTTTAAGAAATAGCTTGCAGCAAGGGAATTATCTAACACTGTGCTTCTCCATCTGCAATTTCAGTTTATTAAAATGAAAGTTGTATTAGAGCCGGAAGCTGGTTCCCTTTCTTACTTGAATTGAAAAGCTTTACACTGGACAGACAACTATTATATAGTATTCCTGATCCATGAATTTATTCACTGACCTACAATATCCCAGATCAGCTGCAGATGTGGAAATAAAGTTACAGCATATTTTGAAAAAAACAAACAGCAAACTCTAATAAAATGACAAAAACACACAACAAAATTAACAAATCTGTAACTAAAATTAAAGTGAATATAGAAGGTATAAAAATCAAATCTAATTTAAAATATGAATACAAATTACAATAGTATATCAATAATATTAAAATAACACTGGTAATATGCCGAATCATTTTCTATGCTTAATTTCTGTTTTATTATTTTATTTCACAGCTAAATAATTATCACAGTACAACCTGAATAATAAAAATAATATATATAATTGTAATATATATTATACACGCACATACTGAAGTGTACAACACTTCTCATGGTCATCATAGAAGAGGTGTGTTCAAGTCATTGCATGTACAAATTGCATTTTAAAGCATTTTTGAATAAATTCATCAGTATATCGTCATGTCACTGACCCTGTTCTCAAATTAAATTATCTGTGTGCTAGATTTGGTCAACAAGAAGTAATGAAAAAACAATACTAGCAATGAGAAAATTCAGCTGTCTGTTGTTGGATATCTCTTTCTTTCTGTTCGTTGCTCTTGTTTCTGCTTTGCTCCTCTGCTGTACCGCTGTGTCTCAGTGGATCTGAGCGAGAGTGACCTCGCAATCGACTGCTAATACAACTGTCATCGCCTCACAGCACCCGCTAGAAACAAGCACAGGGAGGGGGAGAGTGAAATCAGTTAGGAATAAAACACGGGATGAGTGTTTGTATGCGTAAGCGTCTGCATGCTCGTTTGACAGGAAAGGAAAAAAGGAGAAAGAAAGAGAAGCTGGAGGAAGTGGACGAGGTGTCAAAGCAGCAAGTATTAAGGTTAAGGTCTCCTGACGGTAATGGGTGACTTTCAGTTGGAATTGTGTGAAAAGTGAAGTATAACTGAGATTTTCTGAAGATAATTACATAATTCTGTTATCATTTCACTCACATGCCTGCTGAAACCTGCACAGTGTTTTTTTTAGTTACAGTTTCATTTTCATTTTTACATTTTAGTCATTTTGCTATGAGCTTTTTCATCTTTATTAGTGTTCGTTTTTTGTGAAATTATTTCTATTTAGCGTTCATTTATTTTGATTTCACTTTAACTTTTTTTTATATAATTTTTCTTTTTTCATCCAGTATTTATATTTTATTTCAGCTTTAAATTAATGAAGTGATTTTTTAAAGTTTTAATTTATAATAACACTGAACCTGTCATTTTCTTTCTTCAATGGAACAAAAATAAAATATTTATGGTAGAAGCTGAATGTGAATAGTGACCATCAGCTGTCAATCAAATGAATAACTCCTCCTACAAATACATCATAAGGCTTCAAGAGACTAAGAATATGCTTTTATTTGATTTATTTATTTGTCCATTTTTGAAGCTTGACAGCCCCACCCATTTTAATTTTAAGGAAAAACGAAGCTCGGACATTCTGCTAAACATCTAATTTTCGATTCCACAGAAGAAAAATGTCATACAAATTTGGAACAACATAATAGTGAGTAAATGGTGATAGACCGGTCATATTTTTGGGTGAACTATACTTATAAGATATTACAATACATATAAGGATTTAGTACGGAACGAAACCTTGACACATTGGTGTGTGAGGACTTCCTCTGACAGCCTTGGTTGCTGCATCATGTCAACATCTGGGAACGTGTGAGATTACATTCAACAACAACAAAAAAGAGGGAAAGCTTCAAGTCTCCCCCACGCATGCACAGAGTAGAAAGAAACAGAGCTCAAAAGAGATGCACTAGAAAAAAAAACTGTGTGATCCAGTGAGATCTGGGCAAGAAAAGAAAGAGAGGAAGTGGACGCTTCTGGCAAATTAATACACATGTTAATACACATGAGTGGAGAGCAGTGAGTATAGTTGTAGGGCATTACATTTAAGCACTATCAGCTTGAATGGTCATTGCAATGCTCTCCATTAAAACTAGGTCAGTTTTAGCAGGGGGGCATTGCTTCTGAGGGGAACCGTCCAAATTTAATGCGCTATCCAAAAAGGGTTAGTCCTCCCTATTGCAAAGGGCAGGAGAGCATTTCAAACACGAGTCTCTTGATTCAGTATAGCTTTCAGTGAGAGGAGGCCACGCAGAAGTCAAAGCTCTTAAAGTTGCAATGTAACGGAAACAGCGATAGATCTTTTCTTCTGTATTGTGATGTACATCCAAGTGAAACAGATTATCGAAAAAAGAAAAATTGCAGGGCAGGAATTAGTTCTGTCCATCAGTTGTTGATTGGAGCCCGGCATACGCCACCATAAAGAAGTCTGTTGTTTCACTGGAAGATCCAGTTATGACATTTTTATTAAAAATTAAGTAGTCAAAACAATTAAAAAAAATTAGAAGCCAAGCTTTTAATGCTTTATCTACAATCATCATCACCTACAATCAATGTGCCCTGTATGTTCAAAAGACTAAATTATTCTGCAAATAGGCACAAAAACAAGTTAAATTTTACTTTTTTTTTTACACTTATGTAGCATCTTTTTTTTAGTCCACTCATAATTTTAGTCAAATATTTTCAACAGTATCTTAGACTTTGACCAAGTTAAATGGACACTGCAATGGTGGAATATGATGTCACACTCTGCAGTATCTATTTTAGAAACATAATTCAGCATATAATATACACAAAATGTAAAAATATGCAACCTACTCCACTTCACTGCAATGCTGCAATCCTGCAGATTTAAAGTTTGCGTTCTTTTAATTCAGTTAAGAGGTCACAACATGATGTATCATTCTATGAATCACATGTGATTTGTGAAATGAATTCAACTTGAACTTGAACACAGCAAACCTGAGTTTCTGGTCTCCTGCATTCACATACGCACGAATGGAATAATATATTACTGTCAATGTGTGTTGTAGGGGTGACCCCGAAAAGTCGAAGATTCGATGCTTCGATAGGAGGAGCCCGATTCGACTACCAATCTCACAGTTGAATATTCGCAGAGGTGTTATGATCATGCCATTTTGGCTATATGGGGGTGCTCAAATATTTGATTTCACATAGAACTACCGGTTTTCTCCCAATAAGTTAATATACAGCCTATTATGATAATGCTGTAAATAAGAATCTGAAAAGAAAGAAGCTTTAAATACATATTTTAACGTGCATGAATAAATCCAACCAGATTTAAGTTAAGTTTCACTTTCCATAATCTGTGACCGTCAGAGGAGCATCTTGGCAAAAGGGATTTAAAAATTTAACAAGACTCAAAATGACACAGGCAGAGTGAAAGACTGGATTTTTTTCGATCAGGTGGGGTTACAAGTGATTTGAAAACATGTCAGCCGGTTTATATAGCCTATATCGTGTATATATTATTTATCTCGTATAAGATGCATTTGGTTGCGCTGCAGTGAAACGCTTCATTGTAGTAGCTACTACACTCTAAAAAATGCTGGGTTAAATACAACCCAGTGCTGGGTAAAATAGTTGGGTTTGTCCCTATTTTACCCAGCACTGGGTTGTATTTAACCCAGCATTTTTTAGAGTGTACGGTGATGATCTCTTCAGCGCGCAGCAAGAGCAGGACAAACAACAATGCATAATTTGACTATGACTGGGACTGTCATATACATAACATTATAATGAGAACACTATTATAATAAAACGCTGTGAATTTTTAGAGTTTAGTTGCCGTGTTTCTGCACATTGTTGCGTGAAGAACGCGTCCACAAAAGGAGTTCATTCAGAGCCGTGCAGACACGTTCATGTGCATTCGGGGCATTTTGTGCAGATAGCCTATAAGTCGTAATATTAACGTAATGTTGTATAAATAACGAAGTATATTCTATATGAGATAAAGGAGTTAAATCCCATTGATTAAAAACCTGCTATCAAATGCTTCATTCTACTGGTCATCATCAGCGCGTGCAGCTCAAAACAGAAATGCAGAACATAACGTTATAATGAGAGCACTATTGTAAAAAGTGTTGTGAATTCTTAGGGTTTTGCTGACGTTTAATGTTAACTACCTTTTAACCAAAACATTATTTTTGTATCTGCGATGCGTCCGATTTTCCCTGTGCGTCAGTATTTATGACTGCTGAATGTCTGACTTGACTCTTGGTATGTATTTTGCCCCCCGCCCCCAAACACATGATTCGACTATTAGTCGACTATCGGTAAGATTCGAAAATACAGATTCGACTATGCAAATCCTTAGTCGGGGACACTCCTAGTGTGTTGTGCTGTGAGAATAGAAATACAGTGATCACTATTTTCTGTGCATTACTGGTGGAGATTTTTCAGTGACTCTTCTGCAAATTCCATTTGAAGGTGATGGCAAGTGATTGAATCATTGAATTGTTCATTAAAAATTTGTTTAACACAATGACTCATTTAGGATTGAAACACCACTACTGCAACAGGTACTTCATCTATTTTCATTGGTGGAGCAAGTAAAGACAAAGCAACTGTCAAATTTGAGCCAAAAATTATTCAACATTAACTGCTTAATTTTTTACTTTTGGATAAAAGCAATATCACTTTACAATAACACTGCCTCAACAAGCTGTGCCTGTAGCAATTTTGCTCATGTGATATTGCTGGATATCACTAAATGTTATTTAATTAATGATATAAAATGTTTTTTTTTAAATGCAATGGAATGGGTTTCCATGGACATGCAGATGCATGCAAGCCTCACATCACCAAGTACAATGCCAAATGTTGTATGGAGTGGTGTAAAACTCGCTGCCACTGGACTCTGGAGCAGTGGAAACCTGTTCTGTGGAGTGACAAATCACGCTTCTCTGTTTGGCAGTCTGATGGGCAAGCATGGGTTTGGCGGATGCCAGGAGAACGTTACCTGCCTGACTGTATTGTGCCAACTGTAAAGTTTGGTGGAGGAGGGATAATGGTACGGGTCTTGTCATTAAACTACTGTAATAAACACTTATTCTACAGTGATTTGAAAAACATGAAAAAGCATGTCAGAGATTCTGTATGAGATTTAATTTTACATGATACATGCAACCACAACCAGTCCAGCCCTGAGGTCTAAGGTGACTGATCTAGATCAAAACATCTCCACACTCTCCATAGCAGGTATCAAACTCATAGACATAGAAAGAAAACTCTTACAAATCCTCCAATAACACTACAGCAATACAGCTGCTCGTTTTATCCTGACAGCCTGTAGCAAACTCCATATCATCTGAATTATAATCAGAGATTCTTTCTTCATGACTGTATAAATAGCACACTCTCATCATGGCTAAATAAATCAGCACTTAACACACTACATCCGGTGCATTTTACAAACAGTCACTCGTCTCAGTCAGGTCACAAAGAAAATTAGGTATTTTCTTTTTGTTCTTTGCATAATGAAGAAATACCAGCAGTCACAGATGTGAGTCTCTGAATAATAGGATTGCTATTAAAGGGGTCATATGATGTTGCTAAAAAGAACATTATTTTGTGTATTTGGTGTAATGAAATGTGTTTATGCGGTTTAAGGTAAAAAAAAACACATTATTTTCCACATACTGTACATTATTGTTTCTCCTCTATGCCCCGCCTTTCTGAAACGTGTAGATTTTTACAAAGCTCATCGGTCTGAAAAGCAAGGTGTGCTGTGATTGGCCAGCTATCCAGTGCGTTATGATTGGCCGAATACCTCAAGCGTGAGACGGAAATGTTACGCCCCTACCATATTGTGATGATGCCCTGTCCAGCCGGAGCGATGATTCAAAAACATGAAAACCCATTATTAACGAGGCATTCGTTGCGTCAAGTGGGGACATAATTATGGATTATAATAACTTATACTGTCTTTTTACGCGTTGCGTTGCATCGCGCCGCGTAAAC